>NC_064752.1:4722606-4946762 GCF_011397635.1 Epinephelus fuscoguttatus | reverse complement strand
ACAATGTCAGTATAACTTTTTAAACTATTCTCAAAATAAACCTTTCACTTCGTTAACACTTATGCAAACTTAAGAGATGTTGGTGTGTAAACGTCTCGAGTTTTAATAAATGTGCAGTCCAACACATTAAAAGAAATGACCCCAGTCAGTTCAACGGTTTATTTATGCAGTCTATGATTTCCAAAACACACAGGCTCACAGACTCAAGTGTTTTTAATGATATCCGATCTGTGATCACATATAACTGAGAGGAAGAGAGTGACGTGATTAATATCAGGACTCACCTGGGATGTTTTCACCCAATCTGTTTTTTAATATTATAAAGCGCAGAGGTTGCACGCGACCCGAGTTTTACATGTAAAAATAACAAATATATACTCTACATATTTTCATGTTGACGGCAGAAGTCATTACAGACATATTACACCTCATCTGAAACCTTAAATGTTCGTTTTTACAACGGCTGTAAGAATCTGATTACAGGATTTACGACATCAGAACAGTGACGTTTTACTTTACGGCAGTAAACAGTTAGCAGCTTAGCTGTTATCCTGTCTAGCCGCAGTTAAAATGTATTTATAGGTATAAAAACAGACATTTATAGACAAACAGGAGCTCGTTTTAAACAACAAAATCACACCGATTAAATGTACCTCGTTTACGTTCAACCGGAAGTAAAAATAACGTGAATAAAAGTCGATTGTGTCCCTCGTTTAGTTTTAGCGCCGCTCGTCAAACTTCCAAAACAACGTATTTTCAGTCCATTTAAAGTATTGACAAAAGATTTGACCAATCATGTTCAGTCTCTCTGAAATCAGGAAACGCCCCGAAAACACATAAACCAATCAGCATCTTTCTACGACATAAAGGGACGAAACTTACGGACTTTTAACTCTATCAACCAATCAGAGGAGAGAATTCTTAACTGTATGTTATTGACAGCTGGTTTCATCCAATGGGAAGTCAGCACCGTGAAAACACGGTGAGTTTGGAGACACTTAAATTACCTGCCTGACCATATATGGAAGTTACTGTATGTGGACTTCCTGTGGTAGTGGGACACCCACATAACAGAGAAACTTTATTTATATGTTTATGGAGGCGAGATTCAATGATAATAAATATGTACATCTTTATTTAAATATTAAAAACATCTTTTTATAGTCACATTTAACACTTAGGGACATTTTTTCAGAATCATAAAGAGATTTATTTTCATCATTTGCTAACTTTGAAAAAGTTTTACAGAGCTCTGGAGTCCTCTGCTGGAGATGCTCTGTACTGCACTTTCTAAAATATCTCACACACACTTGTGTCAATCAACCTCAAATTTGGTACACACATTACAGACAAGTTGAGGGACAGATCCTGTGAATTTCAACCTGATGGCTCTTATTAGGACTGATTTACTGTATTTAAAATATGAAGTTAAAGGGTAAAAAACAAGAAAACTTCTATTATTTTATATTTAATATTTTACATATTGAACTCTGTCAGAGTCTGAAGTGAGATCAACACACCTGATGAAACCTACTGAGTGTTTGTTTTACAGTGATGTAATTTACATGTATCAGCTCCTCATGGTCCTGGTATTATACAGTTTAACATGTGAAGGTATTAAGAGACACAAATGCACATAATCAAAATGACCCTCAAGAGGTTAAGACACCATCTGAAAGGCAAAACAAAACACATGTTAAGACGCAGCTGAAGCCTTTACAATCAGAGAGACAGAAGAGATGATTTCATCGACTATAAACTGCTGAAATTTCATTAAATTAGAGGAAATATTTAATAAGATTTTCTCACCAACAACAAGCTTAATGTGGAACGTTTGACGTGGCTGAAGACGTGGAAAAACACAGGTGTAGTCTCCACTGTCGGCCATCTTTGTATTTCTGATGATGATGGAGGCGTTGCCGTGTTTCAGTTCTTCAGGAAAATGAAAGACTCGACCTTTGAACTCCTCACTCTGACCTGCTCGCCTGTTGTTGTAATGGATGCCTGCATCATAAAAGAACACCTCCTTGTTTTTTCCATCTTTCTGAGCAGCTTTCTTCCAGTCAAACAGTTTTGACTCAATGTTCTCCTTGGTGCTGAGGGAACAGGGTAAAAGAACATCTCTGTCTTGTTCCACTGTGACGACTGCTGGACCTGGAAGATACAAACATGTATTAATCAGTGTGTTTACATGCAGAGTGACGTGCACAGATAATTTGTGGGGCAGATGCTCAAGTGTAAAAAGAGCACCCCTTCCTACTAATAATCTTTGTGTGCTCCTAAAGCTGCCCTGCAGGGAGGTTTCTGTGTGTCTGCAGGAACCAGAAGGCTCTTGAGCCTCAGTACATACAGTACATTAGTGCACAGTAATGATCAGGGAAATGTCTGTCTAACTTACATATGAGGTGTCTCAGGATCTGTGCTATAAACACCCAGCAGCTGCTACACATAAACATTCACTTTATACATTTATCATTTATTAGTAACAGGCAACGACACACTGTGCACGCTTTAGTGTTCTCTAGAATAAATAACCATTTAAAGTCAACAAATCTTTAAACTGTTCTCTGAATAAATAAAATAATAAACCAACCAGTCTACCCTCCACCTGCCTCTATTGATGACAGCTCCCAAATTATAGATCCGATCTGTATTCAGAAGGTGATTTGGTGATCATGTCTCTGAACCAGGACAATTAACCTCTTTAAATGGTTTGACTGGAAGAAGCTTTGCTGGGAAACAGAGGCGCATTTCTCTCTGCAGGATGGACGACGCCCCGCTAAATACTGCGCAGCTCTATGATCCGACTGTCATTAATCAGAAGGAGGCTGCAATTCACCGACATCACCAAATATTGATGTGTCATCATTATTAGGATAGAAATATATATATGTCACATCTTCCTCTTCCTCATGTTGATGTTCAAATGGAGCTAAATGCGGATGTTGCACGTCTTATCGTTCTCCACCCACCGCTGATAAACTTGCCACTATTCTGTTTCCACACTCCACATCTTCACACACTTTTCATCCACTCACATACAAAACACTTGAGTCCAAACATTCATGTTCTCACCGTTTCCATCAGCTGACGTCATTCCACACCGAGTCACGACACACAGACACACGACAGGAAGAAGCTTCATAGTTGTTGAAGTCACCTCAACATTAAACATCACTTTAACATCACTGGAACGGCACTAACGGACATTTAACGGCTTCTGGCTGCGACACACACAAACCGACACACTTTGGATTTCTCTGCTTCAGAGACAACTGCAGCACTTCCGCTCTCACTCCTTCACAATAAGAGCGCCAGTTACAATATGATGACCTGTGAAATCAGGACCTAAACTGTACAAACTGTCAGAATATATGGAAAAAGGATTCAGATAATTTACTGTAATAAAAGTAATAATACAACACAGTGTATATACTCCACTAAAAGTCAACAGGCTGGCAGCTGACATTAAATTTACACCCTCAGTGGGAGATGTATCTCAGGAGATACAATTTCTAATTTGGAAAATACAGGTCATGTCTTAAAAAAATAAAATCATGAAACTGTATTTTTTAGCCAGGATACATTAGAAAATAGTAATGAATTAATTTTCCAAAATATCTATATGTGCCGGCCCATTTAAGGGTTAAGTAAGAGTGTATTATCAGCAAAATGTATTCAAAGGGATAGTTCAGATTTTTTGAAGTGAACTTGTGTGGGGTACCTGTCTATAGTCAGAGTGTTACCTACAGTAGATGTCAGACAGCACGCCTCCAGTTTGGAGAAACAGGCTGGAGTCTGACATGGAGGCTAAGAAATGTACTGCTGTGGACAAGATCAGCAATAAAATGTATTTTAGCCACCTGAAAAAAAAGTCCCACTTTAAAAATGTTAATATCAAAGTTTGAGCACAGAAACATCCAAAACAGTCACAACACACAGTTTGACATTTTTCATGTTTTATTCAAACGTTTGAACAGAAATGATGAAGCTCTGCCTGAAATTACATGATACCTGCAAGAGCATCATCAGAGAACAACAGAAACATCCACATGGGCTGGACAAAATAATAGAAACACCTGTCAGTGTCATGTGATACAATTGTAGCTGACAGACTCTGGCTTAGCACCTTAACAAATAAAAAGAAGCAGTACATGTTTGTCCCAGTATAGTTCAGTGTGTAACTGTAGCTGACAGACTCTGGCTTAGCACCTTAACAAATAAAAAGAAGCAGTACATGTTTGTCCCAATGATCAATATCAAAATAAACAATAAGTCCCATTATATTTCACTTTAGCTCCAAAATATTCACATTTCAGTCTTGCTCCATTTTAATTCTGCTGTGTTTTACTTTATTATTTTATTTCCATCACTTGTTCTATTCTCCTGCTTTACTGTCTCATTATTTATCACATGTTCATCAGTTTCTATGGAGCTGCATCTTATTCATCAGGTACTACAGTATAATGTCCTCAACAACACTTTGACTTGACACTGTGCTGCCTGGAATTAAATCAATCTAATAAAATGAGATAAAAATAATTAGAATACAAAATAAAAGAATAAAATCAACATAGAACAGAGTGCAAGAAGTCGCCTTTAAAGCTGCACAAGAGCTGAACTCAGTCACTATATACACATTATACATCAGAGTTCAACACAAACTGTTCATTTAATTCTCACAGAACTGTGAGGAGGAGTAACGGGGCGACACTCCCTCCTTGAACAGTCAGTGTAAAAGGGGCTCATGTTACTGACCTTTGTCTCGTTCTCATCACTGAACCTACATGTGGTCCAACTTTTATTTTGTAAGGCCAACAGTAATGCATATTAAAGTGCATGGTTCAGATTAAATAAACTAAGAAATGAAACCAAAATAAAAACTCCTGTGACTAAACCAACCTCATCACCAGACACAACATTCACATTTATATGAAACATTTCTAACAGATTATATTCAGTGATAATTCCAATAAAATGTGTCCTGGGGAAACTGCAGTGTGATAACTGTATAGATGAGGTCAGATGTTTGGGGAAAGATCAAACACATTTTGGTTAATGGACTGTTAGTGTTGAGCTTTTTGCCCTGAGTGTATTTTACAGGCAGGTACGCTCCAAACAAACTCATTCATACGACGTGTTGTCCGACAACCTCTGAGGGCAGAAGAGTTGTTGTGTTGTTCAGAACGTCCACACTCACAGACCCAGTGAAAAGTCAAGTTTCCAAATGAGGCTCAAAGTTTAACAGGATTTCCAGAAAACCAGCAAATGAAATACAAAGTCCTGTGTGTTTCCATGCACTAATGTTCTGTGAATATTTGGAGTCATCACTCAAGATAAACAGCAGATGGAGCTGATTCTCCATTAAAAGCATTCACAGAAGAAGAAGACACAAGATGAGGGAAATAAAAAGAGCTTCAGTCAAACCTCAAACCATGGAAAGATGTTCAGATCACAGGTGAAGTTTGTGGAGGCTGTAGCTGCTCTGACTGACTGACTGAGTCATTGAGGGGTTTTCTCTTCTCGCTGTCTGCAGGAAGGAAAACAACAACAGGTATATTAAAGAAAATCCAGACTGACTTGATCCTACCCTGAGTGTAAATACCAACAGAATGATTCATGTCTGAGAAGATAAAACAACTGTCAAGACTCTAAACATGAGATACATATAAAGAATCTGTTGTGTTGTCTGCTCATCATCAACATGTGGATACTGTCAATTATTTGAACTTACCTTCATGCTTTTGTGTGATAAAACGCTTGGCAGCTAGAACAACACCAACAACCAAAAGAGTGCAGAGAACAGCAATAACAACTGCAACAACAACCGTCACAATGGAGAGCCCTGAAACAGAAACAAAAACATTACCATTAACCCTGAGAGTGTAAGTGTACATCATCTCCATCAGACTGGACATCACAGTCTCCACAAAGAGAACAGCTGAAGGTGTGGATGCTCCTGAAATGTAAACTCTAAAGCTGTTAGCAGATAAAAACAGCAGTGGGATGAATGTCAGCAGGAACAGTGATGTCAGCATTGATCTTATGGACAGTTTCCTCCTGCTTGGCTGCACAGCTCACAGGTTGCTTCTGGTTTTGCTCTCAGTAGTGAGGAGGGTGATGTTGGAGCATCGTCCTCTTTCTGACACGTGTTGCTCATCAGGAGGAAGAATGTTTGAATCACTGTCCTGCCTCCTCCACTTCAGCCTGTTTACATCTGACTGCTGCTACACGGCTTCTCTACACCCTGAGCTCAGGCTCACAGGTACAAGTCAGTCACGGACTCTGGATTAACTCTTTGTTTTATCATACTTGTTGTCAGAGCTAATAAAGCTTTGTTCAAAGAAAATATGACACATCCAGCTGAACATGCAGCTGAGCTACGTTTATGTTTCACTGAGCAGGAAAAGTACAATTTACCTGAGTCTTTCCATTTTATCACACTTTATATAGGAACTAGTTACTTTGATCTCACACACAAAACATGTGATCGACTTCAGAAAACACTTGTTTAACATGTGATGTATATTGAGTGAGAGTTAAACTGTGTGCTGATGTTTGTTGATTCATGTTTTCATCATCACAGTTTGACAAGTGGAGCTTGAACACTAGAAGTCATTTGACACCAGTGTCATGTCAGATCATTCTCTATTAGCTCTTCTACTCACTCTGAGCAGCTCACATATTGTGTTTTCTGTAGACAACAATCAGCTCCTCCACAGTTACATGGACTAGTTAGTATGTGCTCATATTTCTAACAACAACAATCAGAAAGCTTTTCATTGCCAAAGTATTATGGGAATTAGAGCAGACAACAGTACAGGCCTTGTTTAGTTCATGTTGTGCTCTCAACTGTAAAGTAGAAACAGACTGTAGAGAAAAGGAGGTGAGAATCAGAGCTGACCTTCAGTCTGTGCATGACACTGAAGAAGGCAAGGAAATGACATTTGGCTTCTTTTATGGTGTCATATGGAATAGTTTGTGTTTTGATACTATGAGTGTGACGCTGCACAACACTTGTCAATGTTCATCATGTGTGTCCTCAAATCTTTCCTCTGAAACATGTTTACAGACAGTAAATGTAACACTGTGAATGTGACTGCACATCATGTACAGCACATATAGTATTAGTGTAGAATCACAGCTGGAGATCATCGTCACAATGATTCATGATGTTCATGCTCCTAAAAGGTGAATTCACACTCAACACAAAGTTCACTTTTGTCTCCATTTCATCTGTGAATCTGACTGTTGGACTGTTTTTACACTTTGTGTTTATTCAGCACTAAAATACTGACCACACAGACGTTAGCTACAGCTGGCTGACAACGTTCACACTGACTGTGTGTGTGTAACAGTTCATACTGAACTCAGATGCATAAAACTCTGTGTGGATTCACAATGAAAACTGTGTGAACACATAAAGGCAGATATCATACACATTCTTCATGTCAGATTTATAAAGCTGTGTGTAGACCTGATTCTGCATGTGCATGAACCTCATTTCCACCTCCACAGTTCGCCATAAATGGATGTAGAAACACCCTTAAACATTTGTTTGCATAGCAATACTTCTCCTCCACCTCTCATTCGACCCATCAATAAGAAATACGACAAAGAAGTGCAGTTACACTGACTGTGTTGCATCAACAAGGTTTTCCAACAGTGCCAGAGCAGCCTGCATTACACACAGCTGTGGATATTTATAGTGTCTGTATCACTAACTTCATCACGATATAATCTCAATCATCATTATTATTAAACATCAGAAGGATGATGAATGATTCATTCATAGAGCTCATGTTGAAACTGACTTTACAAAATGCTCCAGAGGATCAAATTAAACGATCACTGACGGGGAGATGAATGGAAATAAAAATGGTGATGAGTTCATCGCTCATAAATAATTAAAAATTAAATGTATAAATGCGCCTTTGATTGACATTTTCCTGAACGCTGTGTAAGCTGCAAAAATAGCCTGATAACATAATCAGTGAATTTGTTAAACAGCCTTGAAACAATGTTCTCAATCTCTCAACTTAAATTTAATCTCTTTGTCATTTCACATATTTCACAGCTATCTCAGCTAAAAGTGTCCGTACGTCTGGTCTGAACAATGTGTGAGGTGACACAATCTCACTCCACATTCCTCCTTTATAAATACCAGTTTGTGTGTGGGAAAAGACGCACACATGGTATTTGTGCATACACACATAGTTTACACATCTGACCCCAGTTCTTTCTGTTATTTCCCTCCAGACTCTCTCATTCTTCTCGTCTCATATCTTCATCAGAATTTCCTTTGTGTTCAGTTTGAACACGTGTTAACACATGAACAGTTCAAATTATTTGAATATAAAAACATGAGGAAGAATCTTACCCCCGATATACACATGAATCTTTGCCTCAGTCTGATGGTTGATTTCCTCCTGTGTGACCACACAGTGATAGTAGTCCGTCTTGGTCACAGTAGTTTGGAGGATGATGTCATAGCTGCCTCCTCTGTCTGTGACCTGTGGTTCTTCAGCAGGAAGTTTGTTTCCAGAACTGTCCTTCCACTCTACTTTAGGTTTTGGAGAAGCTCCATTAACTTCACACTGTAGCCGTGACCAGTCTTTTGTTTGCTCAAGTGTAGTGATGAATGGCTTTAAAGCTGCACCTGTGAACATTACAGAAATGACAGAATATGAAAAGGACATAACAGCAGTTTAAGATGAAAGAAAAACACATGAAATGGAGGGAAACAGTAAAGCCTCATACTTCAAACACATTAAACATCTACCAAAAGTCTGGAAAGTATTTACAACCACAAACACTATTTCTGACTCACATCACGACAGAAGCACAGACACAACGTTTCATGGCACATTTGTTGTGCTAAATAAATAAAGTTGAAATGAAATCACAGAACATTTGTTGTCTGAGATGTAGAAAATATTTTCTGACACTAACATAATTTAAAAATGTGTCTCAGTTTAATTTGATATCACTTTACTATCAGAAAAAAATATCTGAAATTTGTCTTACGTGTCAGGATGTCAAATGTTTCAAAAAAATACAAAACAACATTAAACCAAACAACACAACCTCACCACAAACTCTACAAACACATCAGACGTTACAAAAAGCAGATGCAGTTCAACATATGAATCGTTCCTTATTACATTCAGTGTCTGACTCAGGCACACTGAGGCTACTTAGAAGTCCTACTGTGATTTAATAAGTTGACAGACTGAGGAACAAATGAGTTCATCAACCTGTTCAGTGGAGCCTGTGGGACTCTAAATCTCCTGTGTGATGGCAAAATGTAATTCTTCAAATAACGTGTGAGAGGGGTCGGACGTGATATTATGAGCCAGAGACAAAATTCTTGGAGTAAACGCAGCTTGAAAACTTGACTCAAGTGTTTGACCCACAATCTTTGAGCAGATACGCAGCAGTCTAGCTTTAAGATGAACACAGAGACGACCAGGGGCCCAGCTTTCTCTGGGGCCCTGTGACTCAGTCATGTTAAAACTCACAGCCGTTAATTCAGCAGATATTTCCATATGTTATACATAATGTGTCACTTGTTGAGCCAAGCAAACCTAGAAGTCTAATAAAACACACAGTAAAGCCTCTTTGTCACACAAACTTGTTGTGAAGAACAAAGAAAGAAAACAGGTTGAAGTCAAGTTCAAATGTTTCAGCACCAAGGACAGCGCCGTGATGATGTCACAGCCACAGCTGTGCTGTTACTGCAACGCCACATAGAGCCACAAGGTGGTGTCTTCTTTCTGTTGTGTTGTGACTGTACCATTCACTGACTCCACACTGCATCACACTCTGTATTATAGATTATATCATCAATAACAGCATCTGTTTGTTTGATCCAAATCACCTCAGTCTGCTAAACAAGTAAATCCATTCTTGGAGCTCACTACAAATATGATCTATATGTCAACTCCAGGATAAAGCAGCGTCCACATAGATGCCCAAATATTTACAGGAGGAAACGTGTTCAGTCTGTGTGTTATGGACAGTAACTGGTGGAGGATACCAGTTCACTGGAAGACCAGAAATTACTTCTTGTGTCTTCTTTGGATTAATAAGAAAATATAAAACAGGAGATTTAAAAGCATGTTCACCTGTTGTGTTATCAGAGCTGAGACTGTGTCAGTGATACAGACACTCAGTGGTCACTTTATTAGGTACACCTGTTAAATCACAAGTCTCCACCACACCTGCATCATTGCATAGGAGTTGTGAAACCTTCTTGATTTTAAGGGATGTAAAAAATATTCCTTTAACAAATGTACAGGCCTATATCTCAGCATTTCAATTATTTACGTGAAGAAAACTAAATTAAATTGTTATTTTTATACTTAAGATTATTATTCTAGGTATAAGCTTCAAGAATAAAACTCTCCCAGGATCAGGGCACGGTGAACACCTGAACGAAAGCTTTATTCACAGAGTCTTCACTCTCTGATAAAAAGCCACGCTCAGCAGTTAAAACAACCAAAGAGTTAATAAAACAACGGCCAAGCGTCAGAGAGAAGAAAACACTGATCTGTCAACAAAGAAGTCTGTTAAAAAATACATCACACAGACAGAGAATTGTGTTAAAAGTTCCTAAAAACATCAGTAAAACTCATCGCTGACGCAGAATTCACAGGAAATATTCTGCTCAGAATTCATCCAAATCACTGGTTTTACACAAACTTCCTGCAGTTATTGTGTTCACTGTTTGGGTTCTGTACTGTTATTGTTATGTGATGAATATAATATGAAATATCCATAAAACAGCTCACTCAGTCAGGGGTCGTCACTTTACTCAGGGATAGAAAAGTGGTTCCCTGAAGGAAAAAGGTTGGGAACCACTGACACAGACTGTCACTCCTGACTAAACCACTCCCCCCAAGATTATATAACTCCGCCCTTCAGACCTGTGACTCTCTTTTCCCTCCAAACCACTGGTTCCCAACTGGTTCAGCCACTGGGTCCAGATTTCTCTGTAGTCATCAGTTCAAGGTCCACACAGTTTAATATATTCAGTGTCATACTTGTGTTTGGACGTGTCGTCAAGCTAGTTTTCTGTCTCTGTCAAGTAGCTGTCTGTTATTCACTCACTCAAGTCACTTGCGGTCCATTCAGAATGGACCTGTGACCCACTTTTGGACCAGGACCCACCAGTTGGGAACCACTGCTCCAAACCATGCCAGGCAGGACAAAGAGAGAACTGATGTGTAGGGCTGTACCCGACTCAGAGTGATGTCAGTCGCATCAGATCTGGCTGTTTTTCTTCCAAATATAAAGTTGTAAAGTTTGAACGGGGCTCAGCGGGACGTTCAGTGTGACAGCAGCATTCATGTAATATAGTAAACAAGCTAACGGCAGATCTGAAATGTGCAACAACATTTTACGCCGACACCAGATATCAAACAAAAGCCAGAGACTGTGTCGTATTAAATATCTGTGAGCTGTAAATTCACCACTTCTAAGCAGAAGACAGAAGATGATGTCATCTCAGAGTCTAAAGGCCTTTGCACACTGAGTCCGAAACTTTCATCTGTCATTAAAGTTTCGTAACAGGTTTGATTTCCTGTGTTTCTCTCATCCGTCAGAGTCTTTAGAGACGTTTGACCAAGAATCAGTGAAGAAAATGTGGCGGCGGGACACAGCCGCGATGAGACAGAGGAACACACAGAATCATCTCATAACTCAGACAGCTACTTTCAACAGGTCAGATAGTGACATTCAGCTGGATGATGATGAAGAGGAGGAGGATGAGGGCCGCACACAGAATGTGGAGGACAGCTCCGCCCCTTCATGCAGCTGCGGTGCCAAATGACAGACAGGGAGGAAGTGATGTCAGTCAGGTAGGTAACTCCAGTGGAGAGAGGCAAAGGAGGAAATGTGTCTTTGAACAGAACAATAAAACTCATCAGACTCAGTGTGCAAAGGCCTTTATGGTGGAAAGTGTCTCCTCCTCTGTGACGCTGCATCGTGTCCACAGCTGTCTGTACCAAAGAGTAGAGTCAAAGTCAAGAGCGCTCACTCTGCAGCAAAATCCAGGGACCAAAACATCCCCACAAGTTCACTGCACAGCACAGTGACTAGAAAACACAACAAGTGCTGGACTTGAAGCAGTCTCAGTCGACTGAGGTGTTTCTGACTCATGATTCAAATCTCCATCTTTCAGGGGGCGGCCCTACTGATGTGAGTGTTATATGGACGCTTTCACCTTTATAATGTTTCACTCTGTTGATCCTGCATGTGTTATTATTATCTGACAGTTAACAGACTGTTCTGTGTTTATTGTGCTCAGATTCCTGAGTTCAAGTGTTTGTGAAGAAGAAAAAAGAGGATGCATTAATGATGTAAGCTGAATGATAACCTCATTTACTACTATTATTATTTTGTTTTAATACTATGCAGCTCTGTAATATTTGCTTTAAATATTCCTTCCTATAGAAAACATCATCTGACAGCCACCTCTGAACTGTTCACTCCCCACGCCTACAGTAAAGTGTTGAACCAGCTCCCTGGATCCTGTGTTTAAATGTTCACCCCAACATCAGATGTTCTGTGAGCCAACACCAGCACAACTATACAGCTGTTTCAACACCTGCACAATCTAATGCAATCCAACACAACTGTTCTACCATTAAGTTGACTCTGATGATGCCTGTAAAGGTTTTTACACTGTCACAGAGACGGAGCACATTTAAGTCCCGACCCACCGGAGGGGAAAACAATTCATCTCTCTCCATTGACTCTGTGTTGTGTGAAGGTTCCTCCTTGTCATTTACGTCTGCTAACAAACAACAGAAAAATGCCTTAAAGCTGCTGTGTGGTCACACGCACTACCAACATGGTGAAGAATCCAGAACTACGTTTTTACAAGCTGCTGAACCAAAAAACTGAGGTTTAAGCAAGAAGATGTGACATCAGCAGGAAGATGTGAGAAACCTGTGAGATCCTGACACTCAGTGTGACGACATGCAGCAAACATTTTGTTCATGTGAGCAGACAAACTGTGTATCAGTGGCTCCTGATCTGTTTCCTTAAGGGACCCCTTTTCTGTCAGTGAGTAAACTGAAGAGCCCTGACTGACTAAGTGACATATTGTCATGGATATTTCATATATTTGATGCGTAACAATAACAGTACACAACAACTGATAAACTGGACAATTAACCCAAACAGTGAAACACAATAACTGCAGCAGTTTGTGTCAAACCACTGATTTGGATGAATGTTGAACAAATTATTTCTGGAGTCCGATGATCCCAACACAGCTAAAAACCAAAGAAGTCAAAAGTTGAGGTGATGTGATAACGAAGCAAAACTCTATCTGCTAAAGAAGATGATGTGTTATGATGAGAAGCTCCACAACAGCCTCTAAACCAGAGGTGTCACAGTCATGTTAGTACACGGGCCACACACAGTCTGATCTGATCACAGGTGGGCCGCACCAGTAAAACCACTGCATAATATCCTATAAATAACAAACACCTCCAAACTTTTCCCCTTTTCTTTGTTCAAAGAAGAACATTTTAAAAACACTAATCCATTTACAAACACATGACAAACAGCCTGTGATGTCTCCACAAGACTCAATGGAACAACAATATTTCTCAGTGTTTCCACACACGACGACTCACTGTCACTTCATGTGCATTTTTCTACACATTTCCACTCCTGTGTCGTAATCCTGACGTCACCACACCAAACTAAAGTCAAAGTAAAGACCTGTATTCTGGTCGAGGGTGAAAAAGCCTCCTCAGCAGCATTTTACATGAAGAAAGCTGCTCAGTGTTTAACTTGCTCCTGAAACCTGGCACCTCTCAGCCTTCACAGGTGCATCAGTATTAGGTGTGTGAGGTCATCCAGTGGGCCGGATTGGACCCTTTGGTGGGCCGGTTCTGGCCCCCGGGCCGTATGTTTGACACCCCTGCTCTAAACAGACCTTCAGGTGAGGTTGTTTTGAAAACTGATATTTCTATGGATGAACTAACTCACAGGCTGACGTGGGCGAGACGTCCTTAAACCTACATTAACTGATGTTTTTGGCCACTTGGGGGCAGCAGAGACAAGCTGAGAACACAACATTGAAACATCATCATCTTCTAAGTTGGTCAACTTGTTAGTAAACAGTTGCTTATTTATTTTATACGTTATCATTCATTAGGAGTCATGTTTTTATCCACCTGATGAATGTGAGGAAATATTTACTCTTCTTTTAGCTCTGTTTCTGACTGATGATGATGATGATGATGATGATGATGGAAATATGTGTCTCTTCAGCTGCTCAATGCTCCACCATGTTCACCAGCTAGTCGCCAACGTTTCCCGTTGACTGTGTTGTGCTGGGCAGGTCCTGTAGTGTACAGTGGGTTTATCAGAGCGTTACTGATGAAAGCAGCTGCCGACTGCTGGAAACAACACTGACAGGAGCCCTGAGAGTGAACCAAAACAGTGAGCTCAGAGACACTGACGCTCTGGAGAGCTGAGGTCAGCTGCAGAGTCAGGTGATGATCCTCTGTGGGGTCGTCACTGGGAGCGACTACTGTCACAAACAAACAGCCTTGTGATCCATCCTTTATGTTACTGCAATGTTCAATTATAATAATAATGTGAATTTTGCCTCAGAGACGAGTTTTCCTCATATTTTTAGTCAGTTTCTTTAATTGTAAACAATCATACACACACACAGACCTGTCTTTATTTTAACTCAGTGTTTTCTTTTCCCTGGTGTTTGGCCATTGTTCTATTAGCTCTAACAAAGAGTGAAGACTCTGTGAATATAACTCGTGTTCAGGTCTTCACCGTGCCCTGATCCTGTCACATTAAGTCATAGGCGTTTCTAGCCCATTTTGGGGGGAGCACCCCTAAATTGAATCTCAGCACCCCTAAAATTTGAGAGATTTTTATTTTATTTTTTATTTTACTGTATGTCCTTTCTTAACAAGCTAGAAAAGTGTCAAAACCATACAGTAATTGGTTGAAATATAATATTTTAACAAAAATAAAATACATTATTATCATTACCAGTCCTCATTTTTGCTGCATTTAATCGTAGGTCACTGTTTATGTTGTTAGGTAGGAGTTAGCTGACGTTTTTTCTAGCTAGGAAACGTTACAGGTGGTCAGTACCACTGTCCTCTGTTTGAATTGGAATGAGAGAAGCTAGCTGTTGTGTCATGCGCACGTGTTAATATTAAAGCCAAGGTGCTACTGACTAGCTAACTGACTGGATACCCATTAACATTATAACTCCTATTGTGTGTATTTATTATTATTATTTTGTAGATTTCAAGCACTTTTCTTTTTTTGAAGTGTATTTTTATTCATATATTTGTATTATATAATACAGACAAGAAGGAAAAAGGCAGAGACAAA
Organism: Epinephelus fuscoguttatus; assembly: GCF_011397635.1. Classification (NCBI taxonomy): domain Eukaryota; kingdom Metazoa; phylum Chordata; class Actinopteri; order Perciformes; family Serranidae; genus Epinephelus; species Epinephelus fuscoguttatus. The sequence continues at coordinate 4,931,375 of NC_064752.1, read as the reverse complement.
CTCTGAAAAAGTCAATTACTGTTAATGTGTTAATGTTACATGTTATGCATTGTATTTCAAATAAAAGTCCAAAAAATAAGCCCAAGGTCCATTTTTGGTATTTTTGGTGCTCACTATAGGGGGCTGGTTTACTCCAGAAACATACAAACTGTTTATGTGTATGTTGAGGAGCTGCTGTATCAATGAGTATCGATGAGTTGTCTTCCCCCAGAAATTAAGGTTACGATATGTTTCTTTTATGATTCCAATCCATTCCTCTTTTGCTGTAGCTCAGCGTTTAAATAAACTTTATCAGATTTGATGGTTTAGTCACAGACTTTCCCCAAAAGTGTTGTGCTTTTCTTTCACATGTGTGGGAATGAAATTGAGTTAAAATGTACAAAACAGTGAAATTTATCTTGCCTGGCCGGGCAGCTCTCTGGGTGCTCAGCACCCCTAAACCTCAGATCCTAGAATCGCCCCTGTTCTAAGTTCATATCTTAAATAATCTAAATTTAAAAGATAACAATTTTATTTCGTTTTCTTCACAGAAATGAAAGAAATTGAATGAAAGGAATTTTTACTTTCTTTATTTCTTTAAAAAAAAGCCCAGTATCCACTGTGTGATTTTGGGCTGTCTCAGACGAAAGATGACCATTGTGAAAGAAACGTGGCGATATCTTTAGTCGTGGCTCTAAAACGATGGTCCTATGTCACACAGTCAGAGAGGTTCAAGGATGGTTGATGTCAAAGTCTTGTGATCAAAGACAGCCTGGGATAAAATTCTAACAGTGTCATAAATTTGGGATGACCATCTCACTGTGTGACTGCTGTTACCACCTACGTCTACTAACCAACCAATAGAAACTCAGCATGAAATGACGCACTGATCAGCGCTAAACCCAAACAGACAGACAGCAGCTCGCCATGGAGGCAAAGTTCAGTTTTGTGTGCATTTAATCTGTGAATCTGACTGTTGGAGTGTTTTTACAATGTTTCTTCAGCACTAAAATACTGACAACACAGATGTTTGCTACAGGTGAGAATGTTCACACTGACTGTGTTTATGTAACAGTTCATCATGATCTCTATATGTACTTTAAACTCCAGTTCTTTCTGTCATTTCCCACCAGACTCTTAATTTTCCTCTGATCTCTGCAGATTAATGAAGTGGCGTCTCAGAATCTGAAATCTTCTGAAATTTGCAACACTCTGAGCAGATTCACTTTGTATTCAGTCTGTGCGCACATTAAAATTTTGAAGACTAATAACACATGAATAATAATTATTTAAAGATTAAAATGTCACTGACCAGTCATACGCAGGAAGGTCTCAGTATAAATCTGATGGCTGATTGTCTTCTGTGTGGCCACACAGCGATAGCGGTCAGTCTTGGTCACAGTTGTGTTGAGAGTGACGTAGAAACGTCCGTCTCTCTCTGTGACCTGTGGCTCCTCAGCAGGAAGTTTGTTTCCAGCACTGTCCCTCCACTCTACTTCAGGTTGTGGATTACCATTAGCTTCACACTGCAGCAGCGCCCTGTTGTCTGTTTGATCAAGTGTTCTAATGTTTGGTTTTGGAGCTGCACCTGTGAACATAGTGAAATGCAAATAAAAGATAATTATAGCATTACAGATGTAATATGTAAACATTTTTTCTTCTTTCTGTACTTGTTAATGTGGTTTATATCACAAGAGGAAAAACACAGAGAAACAGAAAAGCACAACAGGGAAGAACATTTCAAAATTTTTTAAGTTTTTAACTTTTATACTCACTGAAAAAGTATTTTTTAGATAGCGCCTGCCTGTCAAACATCACAAACAGGTGACAGGTAAAGAGTGACGTAAATAAAATTAGGACTCACCTGGGATGTTTTCATCTAATCTGTTTTTTAATGTTTTAAAACGCGGAGGTTGCACGCGACCCTGAATTTACATATAAAAATAATAAATATATACACTACATGTTTACATGTTGACGGCAGAAGTCATCACAGACATATTACACCTCATCTGAAACCTTAAATGTTCGTTTTTACAACGGCTGTAAGAATGTGATTACAGGATTTACGACATCAGAACAGTGCCGTCTTACTTTACGGCAGTAAACAGTTAGCAGCTTAGCTGTTATCCTGTCTAGCCACAGTTAAAATGTATTTATAGGTATAAAAACAGACATTTATAGACAAACAGGAGCTCGTTTTAAACAACAAAATCACACCGATTAAATGTACCTCGTTTACGTTCAACCGGAAGTAAAAATAACGTGAATAAAAGTCGATTGTGTCCCTCGTTTAGTTTTAGCGCCGCTCGTCAAACTTCCAAAACAACGTATTTTCAGTCCATTTAAAGTATTGACAAAAGATTTGACCAATCATGTTCAGCCTCTCTGAAATCAGGAAACGCCCCGAAAACACATAAACCAATCAGCATCTTCCTACGATATAAAGGGACGAAACTAACGGCCTTTAACCTTAATCAACCAATCAGAGGAGAGCATCTCTAAATATGCCCCATGTGTATCTTATTGACGGCTGGTTTCATCCAATGGGAAGTCAGCACCGTGAAAACACGGTGAGTTTGGAGACACTTAAATTACCTGCCTGACCATATATGGAAGTTACTGTATGTGGACTTCCTGTGGTAGTGGGACACCCACATAACAGAGAAACTTTATTTATATGTTTATGGAGGCGAGATTCAATGATAATAAATATGTACATCTTTATTTAAATATTAAAAACATCTTTTTATAGTCACATTTTAACACTTAGGGACATTTTTCAGAATCATAAAGAGATTTATTTTCATCATTTGCTAACTTTGAAAAAGTTTTACAGAGCTCTGGAGTCCTCTGCTGGAGATGCTCTGTACTGCACTTTCTAAAATATCTCACACACACTTGTGTCAATCAACCTCAAATTTGGTACACACATTACAGACAAGTTGAGGGACAGATCCTGTGAATTTCAACCTGATGGCTCTTATTAGGACTGATTTACTGTGTTTAAAATATGAAGTTAAAGGGTAAAAAACAAGAGAACTTCTATTATTTTATATTTAATATTTTACATATTGAACTCTGTCAGAGTCTGAAGTGAGATCAACACACCTGATGAAACCTACTGAGTGTTTGTTTTACAGTGATGTAATTTACATGTATCAGCTCCTCATGGTCCTGCTATTATACAGTTTAACATGTGAAGGTATTAAGAGACACAAATGCACATAATCAAAATGACCCTCAAGAGGTTAAGACACCATCTGAAAGGCAAAACAAAACACATGTTCAGACGCAGCTGAAGCCTTTACAATCAGAGAGACAGAAGAGATGATTTCATCCACTATAAACTGCTGAAATTTCATTAAATTCGAAGAAATATTCAAGAAATTTTTCTCACCAACAACAAGCTTAATGTGGAACGTTTGACGTGGCTGAAGACGTGGAAAAACACAGGTGTAGTCTCCACTGTCGGCCATCTTTGTATTTCTGATGATGATGGAGGCGTTGCCGTGTTTCAGTTCTTCTTGAAAATGAAAGACTCGACCTTTGAACTCCTCACTCTGACCTGCTCGCCTGTTGTTGTAATGGATGCCTGCATCATAAAAACTTAACACCTCCTTGTTTTTCCATCTTCTGAGCAGGCTTTCTTCCAGTCAAACAGTTTTGACTCAATGTTCTCCCTTGGTGCTGAGGAACCAGGGTAAAGAACATCTCTGGATCTTGTTCCACTGTGACGACTGCTGGACCTGGAAGATAAACATGTATTAATCAGTGTGTTTACATGCAGAGTGACGTGCACAGATAATTTGTGGGGCAGATGCTCAAGTGTAAAAAGAGCACCCCTTCCTACTAATAATCTTTGTGTGCTCCTAAAGCTGCCCTGCAGGGAGGTTTCTGTGTGTCTGCAGGAACCAGAAGGCTCTTGAGCCTCAGTACATACAGTACATTAGTGCACAGTCACTTTGTCCTCAGAGAATCTTTTGCACTGCCCTGCAGATATTTGCACATTTTTACATTTCTTTGTGATGTAGGAAACAAGAGAGAGTGATGAAGGAAACAAGAGAGAGTGGTGAAGGGTGATGAGAGTGATGATACATGGAGAGAAATAGACTTTAGGAAACAAGAGAGAGTAAATGAAGGAAACGTTGAGTGATAATATAAACAAGAGACAGTGATCGTTAAAACAAGAGAGAGAATGAAGGAAACAAGAGAGAATGATGAACGCTACAAAGTGATCGTGACAAGAGAGTAGTGACTTACGAAGGAAACGAGAAGCCTGCCTGGAACGCACCAAGAGAGTTATGAAGTTTGATGAACAAATAGAGTGATGACACTACATAAGAGGAGGCTGCCATTTACAAACATAGAGACAGTGATGTCATGCAATCAAGAGAGTGATGAAGGAAACAAGAGAGAGTGATGAAGGAAACAAGAGAGTGATGTAGGAAACAAGAGAGAGTGATGAAGGAAACAAGAGAGAGTGATGTAGGAAACAAGAGAGAGTGATGAAGGAAACAAGAGAGAGTGATGTAGGAAACAAGAGAGAGTGATGTAGGAAACAAGAGAGAGTGATGAAGGAAACGAGAGAGTGATGAAGGAAACAAGAAAGAGTGATGAAGGAAACAAGAGAGAGTGATGAAGGAAACAAGAGAGAGTGATGAAGGAAACAAGAGAGAGTGATTAATAATATATCATAATATATTTTCAGAAGGAAATCTGAGAGGGGAAAAACACAGGAGTGCAGTAGAAACAAGAGAGAGTGATGAAGGCTATAGAGTGATGTAGGAACATAAGAGACAGTGACTGTAAACTCACAGAGAGAAGGTAAGGAATATGTGGTGATTTGCACCTGAAAAGAGAGATGAAAATACAAGAGAGATTTGAAAATGTTGAAATCTAGAGAGAGTGATGTAGGAAACAAGAAAGAGTGATGAAGGAAACAAGAGAGAGTGATGAAGGAAACAAGAGAGAGTGATGAATGCACATTAGAGAGAGGCTATGAACATATAATCAAGAGTGATGTAGAACAAGAGAGAGTGATCAGGAAACAAGAGAGAGGCAGATGACAGAGATCATGTAGTCACAAGAGAGAGTGATGTAGCTTCACACAATTTTAGGAAATTTAAATAATTAGAGCCTACATTATGTGCAAGGAAACGAGGATTTGGGAAACAAGCTCTAACAGACTGTAGGAAACAAGAGACAGTGATGTAGGAAACAAGAGAGAATGATGAAGGACAGAGAGTAATGATTCTAGAGCTGAGGGTGAACGAGAGTGATGTAATAGAATGTGAAGACAAGAGCTGATGTCCAAGGAAATGAGAGTGATGCATAAACAAGTAAGACAGTCCTGAGTAACAAGAGAGATCCAGCAGGAAACAAGATAGAATGACAGAAGGAAATCTCTGCTAAGAGTGATGCGCTTCGAAACAAGACTGAATGATGAGGAAAAATGGAGAATGATGAAGGAAACGGAGAGTGATGAAGAAACTAAGACAGTGATGACTCAGTTACCATGGTGATTGACTCAGAGTTTGATGTAGGAAACTTTCTGGATGTAGAAACAAGAGAGAATGCTCATTTCAGGTTAACATACTCAGAGTTTTAGGAAACAAGAGATTTCTGGGATAGGCTGAGCCTCTGGCTGTCAGAAACAAACAAAGGATGTAGAGCGTTATCTCGTGCTGCATTCAGCAGTCGACTGAAACAAGATTGAATACGATGAACGAGAGAGTGATTGGAACAAGAGAAAGTGATGTAGGAATTCATTGCTGCCAACTGGAGGTGGCAGCAGGGTGAAGAGCTTTCTTTTAGAGAGTGGCTGCCACCAAGCACCAGTAGATCCGCCCATGCTGGAGAGTACCTGTCTAGAAACAAGAGTGAAAGTAGATGTCAGACAAGAGAGTTTGGAAGGAAACAAGAAAGAGTGATGAAGGAAACAAGAGAGGGTGATGTAGGAAACAAGAGAGAGTGATGAAGGAAACGAGAGAGACTTTAAAATGTTAATATCAAGTTTGAGCACAGAAACATCCAAAACAGTCACAAACACAGTTTGACATTTTTCATGTTTATTCAAACATTTGAAAGGAAAATGAGAAGCTCTGATGAAATTACATGATGATGCAGAGCATCATCAAGAGAGAGTGATGAAGGAAACAAGAGAGAGTGATGAAGGAAACGAGAGAGTACCTGAATAAAGTGGACACAAGTGTATAGTTCTAGTGTCATAGTGATGTAGCTGACAGACTCTGGCTTATTATCTTAACCAATAAAAGAAGCAGTATTATTATTTCCTGCTCAATCAAAGCTCAGTCAGACTCTCAGTGACCCTCAGGCAGCGGACACACACACACACACACACACACACACACACACACACACACACACAGATTTTATATTTCATCACAAATATCAGAGATGTTTCTGTAAATATCGATCAGCTTTGACTGGAAGAAGCTTTGCTGGGAAACAGAGGCGCATTTCTCTCTGCAGGATGGACGACGCCCTAAATCACTCCAGCTCTCCTCACTCCGACTCATTCACAGAAGGTGCTGCACCAGCTGACATCACCAAATATTGATGTGTCATCATTATTAGGATAGAAATATATATATGTGACATCTTACTCTTCCTCATGTTGATTTTAAAATGGTTCTAAATGCGGATTTTGCACGTATTATCGTTCTCCAACCAACGCTGATAAAATTGCCACTATTATGTTTACACACTTCACATATTCACACACTTTTCATCCACTCACATACAAAACACTTGAGTCAAATGTTCTCACCATTTCAGCTGACGTCATGTCACACGACAGAAGAAGCTTCATAAGCACATTAAACATCACTTTATCACTGGAACGGCACTAATGGACATTTAACGGCTTCTGCGACACTGACACACTTTGGATTTCGTTCGCCTTCATAAGAGCGTCAGCTTGACAAATCAGGACCTAAACTGTATCTCAGAATATATGGAAAAGGATCAGGCTGGAGTCTGACATGGAGGCTAAGAAATGTACTGCTGTGGACAAGATCAGCAATAAAATGTATTTTAGCCACCTGAAAAAAAAGTCCCACTTTAAAAATGTTAATATCAAAGTTTGAGCACAGAAACATCCAAAACAGTCACAACACACAGTTTGACATTTTTCATGTTTTATTCAAACGTTTGAACAGAAATGATGAAGCTCTGCCTGAAATTACATGATACCTGCAAGAGCATCATCAGAGAACAACAGAAACATACATGAGCTTCTAATATGACAGTCAACAACAGCATACCTAATAAAGTGGACACTGAGTGTATAGTTCAGTGTGTAACTGTAGCTGACAGACTCTGGCTTAGCACCTTAACCAATAAAAAGAAGCAGTACATGTTTGTCCCAATGATCAATATCAAAATAAACAATAAGTCCCATTATATTTCACTTTAGCTGCAAAATATTCACATTTCTTTGACAGCGTGACAGCAGGCTTTAGTTCAGTCAAGTCTCATGTTTCTGTTAATGCCCATGTGGAGCTCAGTTAGGACCTTTAACAACTACAAGCAGCAGGATCATATTTGGTAAATGGACTACATTTATATAGCACTTTATATCTTCCTCATTCATCCATTCACTCACTCACTCACTCACTCACTCATTCACACACTGGTGTCAGCCAGCTACCATGCAAGCTGCTGTCTGACCATCAGGAGCAATTTGGGCTTCAGTGTTTTGCTCAAGGACACTTGAACATGTGGACAGGAGGAGCCGGGGATCAAACCACCGACCCTGTGATTAACTGACCACCTGCTAGCAGGTATTTCAACACTTTGTCTGGGAATTAAAACGTAACAGTGGAGGAGCCATCTTGTTTCCTTCAGCTGAGGATCATCAGTCAGATCTTGTTGTTTTTAACAACCACAGATGGTGAATAAGTATGAAATGGTTTAATCTCATTTCATCTGGATGATCACAGTTCTCTTTATTTAGGAATCAGTCAGAAGTCACTTGTCTTCAATTTTTTTAAACATGGTGCTGTTTGGATTTCAACTAATTAAAGGAGAACACAAACAAACTTTCATTCTTCATTAGCTGCCTGTCACTTTGATAATTTAAGATTCTGCTGATGATGTTTTTGTCACTTCATGTTCAAACTACAAGTTACCTGATTATCACCTGATTACAGAGGGTGACTGTGATGTTTTTGTCCTTATGGACCAGACACACCAAATGTCAAGATTGCACATCGTCAAGATTACAACCAACAGCCAACCAGCAGAAACATTCTGAGCCTGTATGAGAGGAAATAATTCCCCATAGCAGTAGACAACAGTAGTCCGTAAACTTAATTTAAAAAGGGAAACTGGAAGACAGACAGGTTGGATACAAGACGCTAGTTAGCCGGTTAGCTCATTAATAACACAGAACAAGAAACAAATGATATTTACCGTGCCCCCGGGAGCAAAAACACAAACCATCAGGAAATGTTTCTGCTGAGGAGCTCAACGGCTAACGAAAAATAATCTGACTTTACGTAACAAGTTTGTTTTGATCTCACTTCCTCTTGACTTTAGCTGTTTGTTTACTTTCCTCACTTCCATTTCTCTTCTTGTGCGCTGAGCTGAACTGACAATAAGAGCCGTTTTAACATGCTGAATCTGACGACGGCCAACGGTGCGGGACATACTGCAAAGACTAGGGCGACAGATTCTCACTAACAGCCTGACATTGACTAACGGCCGACCGTCAGCTTGGTGTGTCAGGGTCTTTACACTTCAGCAGACAAGACTCAACCCTCTTTAAAGAGGTTGGTCCCTTTCTAACTTGGATCATTGAACATTGCTTTTATTGTTTCATTATCCTACTTTGCCAACACATAATTATTTATTATTATTAATCAAATTATTCATCACATTTCATGTGAATAGTCCAACTCTGTTGATCTTCATCAGTAATCAAATATATGTTGTATTGTGCTCCTTCTTTTATTGCACCACTAGTACACAGAGAATTATGGGTTGTTTTTGGCTGCAATGTATGAAGTGTTTCTGTGATGCAGGCTTTAATTCGAACTCAATAAGACAGTACCATCTACACATCATTTATAGAACTAAAGACTTTGGATGAAAAATAGTTGGGGTTTTTTTTGGTAAAATTTCTTGATCATGGCCGTTAAGATCATTAATAAATGAAACTAATAAATGAAACAATCTCAACAACTCCCATCACACATGATATTAGAAAACCCTCAATTACATTCAGTAGTGACATTTTGATATATTAGTTTGATTGATTACTGATTAATAATAATGACTGATGTCTAGTTAAAGTTTGATGTATGAGGAAAAAAATGTAAAAAAAAAAAAAAAAATGATGGTTAAAGTTTAATTGCTAAAGTATGCTAGTTAAGTATTGTTAAGATGAGGCAAATTAAACATTCTGCGCTCTGTTTGTACAGATGTAAGCGTTTTATAATTGGTATAATCGTATGTAATATACAGGCATTTTGTGTTGGAAGCAGAAAGTAAGTGGTTATTAGACTGCAGTTATATATTAAGTACCGTAAAACTCAGAATATAAGTCACACTGGCATATAAGTCACAGTCTATTTTTTAAGGTCTCAAACAGGGAAAACAAGGTTTTATATTACTATTTGTTAATAAAAACGTTATACAAGTTATTCCTACACTGTTTCCCTTTATTTTTAATTTGAAACACATTCAAAACACAATAACCTCTTAAGCAGCTTTGGTTACTTTTCAGATTGCAATTTTCCAATTTTCCAATTTTCCAAACAACCTAAAATTACGGTATAACAACATCTGAGCCATAAAAATGAGTTTAAATTAACGTTAAACTTCTTTTTTCTTTTTTAAGAAGACAGCATTACAGTACCTTATTACAGTGTGGGCTGTAACTATACATGCTTACTCAAATCCCAAAATCGAATGAGTTTAAATTACTATATAGCGCCATTTTGTGGGTCAAATTACCTATGTCAGCATTTACCTTGGTCTACAGGTCGCACCGGTCTATAACCCGCATCCAACTTTTTAGATGAAAAAAAAGGGAAAAAAAGTGCAACTTATACACCAAGTTTTACGGTAAATATAACTCTTTTATCTAAAGCACTTAATAATTGTCTTTACAGCTTTACAGTTATAATTCAGATTTGGTAAGAATCTGTTAAATGCTGCCCCGACCTCCAAAACTTTACTTTTTGTCTTTCTCACATCCATCACCACAACTGCAACCACACACAATACCTGATTCAAACTTTTAACCTGTCACCAGGTCGCAACTCAAACTGGCCATTAAGAGGCTGAGGACAGAAGACAAAATGTCATCACTCTTTTGGTTTAAAACTCCTCACTAAAAAAGAAGTAAAACACACACATCCCTCTGCAGAAGACTTTAAAGTTGATCTTGATTGTTTCATGATGAACCTGCAGGAAGGAAAACAAAATGACATTAATGAAAATCCTTTCCGTCTTTGAACTGATCAGGCTGCACAATCTATACTGACACCCTGCTGCATTTGCACTGGATAAACAAAGCCAAACATTATCTCCTGGATAAGATGTCAAGTTTCTGCCTAACAACATGATGGTTGATATACGACCCCAAATCACAGAGATACTGATTTGCACTGGAGTAATATTACCTCTGTGTTTGGTTATTGGTGGTTGAAGTTTTACTTTACAAATTACAGACATAGCAGATTCACATGGGATTAAAAATCACTGACAACAACACGAATAGGGTTTATGATTCTCTTTTACAGGTTTTATCTGGATGGCACACTCAGACGTTTTTGTATTGTGAAATAAAGTTTTCTGTGTTTCAAACAAAAATTCGCAAACATGACTTTCAGTTCCTGAGTTCAGTTCCTCAGTTTCCAAAGTTCCAAAGATTTTGGTGGAACAGATTCTCTTTCAGTCAGGAACTGACCCCTGACCTGAGACTGAACTGTTCGGTTTGTTCCTGTTTTTTTACAGCTGAAGAACAACTTTGACCCATCATGTCTCAAACTTAGATGACTATTAATGTTTTAATTCATCCTGTATGGACGATAATGACTCCTTTACTTTCTTCAACAAGACATCCAAGCTCTTGACCACTTCCTCTAAAAGGCCTCATATGTCACTGGTTTCTTTCCACTGTCTCTGCATCAGATTGTGATTCAAGACTCTTGGCATCACATTTGTTGTTGAGGAATGTACAGAAAAAGATTTTTGTGGCCTCAGCTATCACCAGTGTGGAGGCATCAAGCAGACATGGACATATTCTGCTGTACTTGGTCAGCGGATCAGTTTTAAATACTGCAGTGAGGAAGATGACAAACAGAAGCAGCCTGAGAGCTGTCAGAGGAAGAGTTGCAGCTGACAGGCTCTTACACCTCATCAAGCTTCACTTTGCTGGCGATGTGACACAGCGGACACACACTTGTGTTGTTCCATGGCATGGCTCAATGCAACAAACCCCCTCACCATGGTGAAAAACCAACAGAGAGCTACTGTCGCCCTTCATCACCAGTATGAGTTTTTTAAAATAGATTTTTAAGTCTCTCTATTTGAGAGATCAGTGAAAACATCTATTTAGACGTGTTTCCACTTTGATGTGCATTGACAGAGAGCCGTTAAGAATCATGACACAAGATAGTCACAGTACCTGCTGTGTAACTGTCTGCACATTATAGATACACTGATAACAGCATTATTTAAACTTACCTTTATTACAGCAATTTCCAGACTGAGTTAAACGAACTCCTACAAAAACAAACATTTTGTGAGAACTCCGACAGCAGCTCCGATCATCACTTTCCTGAATGTCTGATCTGAAACACAGAACAAGAGGGTTAACATTATTACTACTCAGGAAGTCTTTAACTCTGCTGCTGAACCCTGTGCTTCACGTGGGAAGTTTGTTTGTCAAATATGTCTGTTGAATATGTTAAAATCCTACACTTTCAGAGGTATTTGTTTAGTTAAGAACATGTCCCACCTCAGTGATATAAGTCAAAATGAAGCTCAAAAGCCTTCAGGTTGTACTTTATTTTGACACACTGGTGGCTTCTCTGATCAACATTTCACACTGATGAACACACATTTCCTAAAATAACTGTGAGCTCACAGAAATCAAACAAAATGACTTGTTATTTTACAAGAACATGAAGGAAGGAGGAACAAACTCAATCTGTGTAAAATCCATCCATCCATATTTGTAACCATTTATCCTCTTGAGGATCATGTGGGGGCTGGAGCCTATCCCAGCTGACACTGGGTGAGAGGCTGGGTTCACCCTGGACAGGTCACCAGACTATCACAGGGCTGACACATAGAGACAAACAACCACTCACACTCACATTCACACCTACGGACAATTTAGAGTCACCAATTATTTATGTCTTTGGACTGTGGGAGGAAGCTGGAGCACCTGGAGGAAACCCACGCTGACACATGAAGAACATGCAAACTCCACACAGAAGGGCTAAACCACCCTGGATTCAAACCAGGAACCATCACGTTGTGAGGCAACAATGCTAACCACTGCACCGCAGTGCAGAAAAATGTGTTCCTGTTATGGTTGAGAAGCAGGTAATCAAAGGAAACCAAAAAGCAAGTCTTAATTTTTTTTTCCCTGGATTTCTGCGTCTCTTCATTGTGCACAAATTCAGAAAGTCATAATGTGTGAAGACGTGCAGGTTCAGTTTGTTTTGCAGATTATCCACTTTATGATGGAACATGTACGAGACTACAGAATTAAATTTAGCATACAGATGCTTAACAGTGCTGGTACGCTGTGTGTGGTGCTGAACACAAGGAAACAGGTTTTTTGCTTTAACTGAGAAAACACTGTTTCATGTCACAACGCCGAACAAGAATCAGTCAACTCGACCTCAGTGGAGAGGGCGAATTCAAAGGTCTGGAGCCAGGCAAGCACAGTACGTATTTAAAGCATAGTATATCTTTGAAGGTCAAAGATTTGCACTGGCTATAGCCCCTTTCCACAGGTAAGTTAAAACTAGGTTTGTTATTTTAATAAATATCTGTTCACTTTGCTCTAAGTACTGAACAAATCTGTCTAAATGTTTTCATCTTATCATCATCTTATGTGTCACTGAAGAGTTGAAAATATGCTGAAAAGAAAAGACAGCATATTGTAGTGGTGACAATACCAGTCAAGTCAATATTTATATAGCCCAAAATCACAAATTTCCCCCAAGTGGTTTTGGGGTTCAAGGTGGAAAAGGAGAATCTCTCCAACACAAGTGTTCATGAGCTCAGACTCAGAGTTTACAGCCAGGCAGCAGCTTTGTGAGGCTGTAACACAGGCAGGTCACACTGGTCTCACACTTTAGATAAGAGACAGACTGTACACAAGATGATGTGTGTCTTTTATCTCGTCTTATTTTCTGTATATACCCATGAAATTATGATACAAGTCAAAACTATCATTGATGTAAACATGCAGATGTTATGGTCTTTGTATGAGGGTGACGTGATGCTTGAGTTGACATACCTGAGCTGTGTGCTCCAGACCCACTGTTACCCCTCTCCACTGATGAAAATGAAAACAGACATTAGTCACTGACACATGAGAACATATTCTTGCATAACTTACATTCAATTGACGCAATTGTAATAACTAAAGTAAAACTCAACTACATACATACAATTTGCTTTGGTGTTTTGTTGCATTGTGCAGTGTGTGTTTACTGTACTGAGACAAACAGCCTGTTTACACTCAGTATTTCTGCTGCATCCAGCTGTTGGGAAGCTGCTGCATGGCTGGTAGAAATACACTCACACTGGGCTGCCTTCTGCAAATCACATTAAACAGCACCTATGATTTGGTGAACTGTGCAGTGCAGCATTTACATTTTCTTTCAATTTCTTCAGTGAAATTTTCTGAAAAACTGAGCAAAGCAGTAAAGTGATTCTGAGGTTCCCAAACCAAACACACTCCTCTCTCTGACTGTGTACTGAGATCCTCCTCATGAGGACCCTTCTCATGAGGAGGATCTCAGTCAGTGGCGACACCCACTGAAAATGTGTTTGACTTCCTGCCAAGGACACAGTCACACAGCTCTCACTCAGGTCACATGAGGACGGGTGAATGTAAGCCTTCACCAAGTCCACAAAGCACATCTAAACTGGGAGGGCAAACTCCCACGACTCCTCCAGTAACCCTGCAAGGGTGAGGAGCTGGTCCACTGTTCCACGGCCAGGACGCAATCTGCCTTGCTCCTCCTGGATCTGAGGTTCAACCATCCAGCAGTCTGGAATAAACATTCTAGAGAAGCTGAGCAGTGTGACCCCCGATAACTGGAGCACAAGTAGAGTTTTGATGAATAGTAATGTGGACATAATGACTAAGTGGATGGAAGGCAAATAATAGAACAGCTAGAAAAGTCTGTCAGTTCAGAAAATGACATCACTTTACTGTAATGCAGCCTTTAAAACCAGGAGAAGAAAACAGTTATGATATTAAGATATTCAAAATCTAACATATCTAATTTAAAATGTTCAATTCATCCTTCATCCTAAAATCTATTCACAAGATTTCCCCTCAGCTTCTGTTGGTTTAATCAGAATTACTAAAATTATAACATGATGCTTTAAATGCTTTAAATTGGCAGCTACAACTTAAATGAGAGCTAAACCATGTAAAGCATGTTTTCATGATTCACTGACTCAAGGTGTGTGTATATTCATACCTTTGTTTTTAACTGTAGGTGTGTGTGTGACTGAGTGTGACAGAAAACACTCTGAAGACCTTTAAACAATATTGTTTTAAATGTTTTCAAATGTATGTTGTATCAGAACAAACTGTTATATAATTATTCACAAATAAGTGTGTTTACTGTGCAGAGTAAAAGAGTTATTGTTTGTTTGGTTGTTGCTTCATTCACTGTTGTTTTTATCTGCATTTTTACTTTGAGTCAAAACCTGATGCTGCATTTTAGTTTAGTTCTGCTTTGAATCAACCAGCTCTCTGCTGCACTGAATGAAGACAGTGTTAGGAAACTACATGTGAGTTATTTGGGAGCCTCGCTGCAGTGCACTGTGTACTAATTACAGGTTTACATTATCTATTAAAAACTTTATTTGCCTCCATGTTATCAAATTATTACCAGGAACTATCACTGTGTGTATTTACAGTTAAAGTTTGGTTTTTAACTAGTTTTTAGTTTGAGTTCAGTTTCTAGTCAAGAAATAAAAGAATAAAATCATCAATAACTAAAATCATATCTACGTCTTTGAGTGAGCGTCTGTTGTTTGTTCTGTGATTCATGTGTGAGACTGAAACACTGCAGTTTGGAGCAATGATTAATGAAGCGCTCTCTCTCACTCTTATGTAATCTGATTACATCTAATACACATTACAGAGCCTCAGTATATTTTACTGTTACATTCATTTGTCACATCCTTTTTATCTTCTCACTGGTGGAACAAAACGTCACTGATTTCAGTCACTAAATGAATGTGTGATGTTTTCATGTTGATCATCAGGATCAGGTTGTGACAGCTGTTTATTAATCTGTTACTGGGTTTGTCTCAAGTATTTACTATATTATATGTAACATCTAGTTAGTTTCAGACCAGCGATTTACTAAACCAGGCTGCAACGTTCAATCTTAAGTCACGTCTGAGCTCTTGGTCATGTGTTAAGTGGTTGCCAGGCAACATCAGCATCAGTGTCCAATCAGAAAGCTATAAACAATACAAACATGTCAATTATTTCAGCATCAGCAGCTGCATCATAACTTACAAGAAATATGTTTTAAGCTTTAAACAAACACATAAACACTTTGTCAAAGTACAGAATGTTATACTGTGTCTTTCTAGATGAATGTATTCAGGAATGTTTAGTTTAGGAATAATATGTAATCATGTAGTTTAGAGTTAAATCTGCTGCCTGACAGACAAAACTGGGCCGTTAAGTGTAACATTATTGTTGCAATGACTTTTAGCAAGAAATTATTATTCTGTAAAATGTGATTTAACTGCACTTAAAGTGATTCACATCCATTTCTTTAACATGTATATTGAGTGAGAGTTAAACTGTGTGCTGATGTTTGTTGATTCATGTTTTCATCATCACAGTTTGACAAGTGGAGCTTGAACACTAGAAGTCATTTGACACCAGTGTCATGTCAGATCATTCTCTATTAGCTCTTCTACTCACTCTGAGCAGCTCACATATTGTGTTTTCTGTAGACAACAATCAGCTCCTCCACAGTTACATGGACTAGTTAGTATGTGCTCATATTTCTAACAACAACAATCAGAAAGCTTTTCATTGCCAAAGTATTATGGGAATTAGAGCAGACAACAGTACAGGCCTTGTTTAGTTCATGTTGTGCTCTCAACTGTAAAGTAGAAACAGACTGTAGAGAAAAGGAGGTGAGAATCAGAGCTGACCTTCAGTCTGTGCATGACACTGAAGAAGGCAAGGAAACAACATCTGGGGACTAAATTTGCTCTTTAACATTCAGTACCAGATACGATGCCCCAGTATTTAATCTCATCAGCCTCTGAATCAAAGAACAGGTTTGTAAATATTAAATGTGATTTTCAGGAAAAGTGTTACTTCAGAAGCCAGAGCTCAATGTGTGTTTCAGTGCTAAAGGTGTCATGTTACACTCCACTTCTCAGTGACCACAGTAACAATCACAGTGTGACTGTGTATCAGCCACAGCACATGTAGCTGGTGTGTATAATTATAGTCATATTACACACAAATAAAATAAGTTATGATGTTCATGCTCCTAAAAGGTGAATTCACACTCAACACAAAGTTCAGTTTTGTCTCCATTTCATCTGTGAATCTGACTGTTGACATAAACACTTTGTGTTTATTCAGCACACTGACTGTGTGTGCACATGTCTGGAGTTTGTGTTGATGATCTCTAAATGTTCTACAAACAAAGCAGATTAATGAAGTCAAGTCTCAGAGTCTGAAATCTTCCTTCAGACTGGTCTTTGTTCTAATTTGCAACACTTTGAGTTGATTCACGTTGTGTTCAGTCTGTATGCACATTAAAAATCATGAAAACCAATAACACATGAATAATAATTATTTAAAGATTAATATGTCACTGACCATTTAAACGCACAAAGGTCTCAGTATAAATCTGATGGCTGATATTCTTCTGTGTGGCCACACAGCGATAGCGATCAGTCTTGGTCACAGTTGTGTTGAGAGTGATGAAGAAACGTCCGTCTATCTCTGTGACCTGTGGCTCCTCAGCAGGAAGTGTTTTTCCAGCACTGTCCCTCCACTCTACTTCAGGTTGTGGATTACCATTAGCTTCACACTGCAGCAGCGCCCAGTTGTCTGTTTCATCAAGTGTTATAATGACCGGCTTTGGAGCTGCACCTGTGAACATAATGACATATAACTAAAAAATAATTACAGCATCACAAATGTAATATGTGGACATTTTTTTTTATCCTTTCCCTGCTTGTAAATGTGGTTTATAACACCAGAGGAAAACAAAGAGGAACAGAGATAAGTTGAAAAACACATCAGGACGAAACATTTCAAACATTTTTAAAAAATTTTTAACTTTTAATACTCACTGATTTTATGTGTTTTTAAAATGATATCAGACCTGTGGAGTCAAACATCACATACATGTGACAGGTAGAGAGTGACGTCAACAAAATCAGGACTCACCTGGGATGTTTTCATCTGATCTGTCTTTTAATGTTATAAAACGCGGAGGTTGCACGCGACCCTAGATTTATATGTAAAAATAATAAATATACACACTACATATTTACATGTTGACGGCAGAAGTCATCACAGACATATTACACCTCATCTGAAACCTTAAATGTTCGTTTTTACAACGGATTTAAGAATCTGATTACAGGGTTTACGACATCATAACAGTGGCGTCTTACTTTACGGCAGTAAACAGTTAGCAGCTTAGCTGTTATCCTGTCTAGCCGCAGTTAAAATGTATTTATAGGTATAAAAACAGACATTTATAGACAAACAGGAGCTCGTTTTAAACAACAAAATCACACCGATTCAATTTACCTCGTTTACGTTCAACCGGAAGTAAAAATAACGTGAATAAAAGTCGATTGTGTCCCTCGTTTAGTTTTAGCGCCGCTCGTCAAACTTCCAAAACAACGTATTTTCAGTCCATTTAAAGTATTGACAAAAGATTTGACCAATCATGTTCAGTCTCTATGAAATCAGGAAACGCCCCGAAAACACATAAACCAATCAGCATCTTTCTGCGACATAAAGGGACGGAACTAACGGACTTCTAACTCTATCAACCAATCAGAGGAGAGCATCTCTAAGTATGCCTCACGTGTATTTTATTGACAGCTGGTTTCATCCAATGGGAAGTCAGCACCGTGAAAACACGGTGAGTTTGGAGCCACTTAAATTACCTGCCTGACCATATATGGAAGTTACTGTATGTGGACTTCCTGTGGTAGTGGGACACCCACATAACAGAGAAACTTTATTTATATGTTTATGGAGGCGAGATTCAATGATAATAAATATGTACATCTTTATTTAAATATTAAAAACATCTTTTTATAGTCACATTTAACACTTAGGGACATTTTTTCAGAATCATAAAGAGATTTATTTTCATCATTTGCTAACTTTGAAAAAGTTTTACAGAGCTCTGGAGTCCTCTGCTGGAGATGCTCTGTACTGCACTTTCTAAAATATCTCACACACACTTGTGTCAATCAACCTCAAATTTGGTACACACATTACAGACAAGTTGAGGGACAGATCCTGTGAATTTCAACCTGATGGCTCTTATTAGGACTGATTTACTGTGTTTAAAATATGAAGTTAAAGGGTAAAAAACAAGAGAACTTCTATTATTTTATATTTAATATTTTACATATTGAACTCTGTCAGAGTCTGAAGTGAGATCAACACACCTGATGAAACCTACTGAGTGTTTGTTTTACAGTGATGTAATTTACATGTATCAGCTCCTCATGGTTCTGCTATTATACAGTTTAACATGTGAAGGTATTAAGAGACACAAATGCACATAATCAAAATGACCCTCAAGAGGTTAAGACACGATCTAGAAGGCAAAACAAAACACATGTTAGAGTTCTTGTGAGATATTATCAACTTTGCAGACAGCTAAGAAATGTGTTTCCATGTTCATTGAACTGTTTTTAAAAAAAATCTGAAACAGGTTCACAGTCACAGACCAGAGATCAGAGTATGCTTTAAACAAACTCAGTTGTACAACAAGTGCTCACTGAGATTTAATCTTCATATTTAACAGTTTAATGAAAGTACTCACCAACAACAAGCTTAATGTGGAACGTTTGACGTGGCTGAAGACGTGGAAAAACACAGGTGTAGTCTCCACTGTCGGTCATCTTCGTATTTCGGATGATGATGGAGGCGTTGCCGTGTTTCAGTTCTTCTTGAAAATGAAAGACTCGACCTTTGAACTCCTCACTCTGACCTGGGTACCCGTTGTTGTAATGGTCGCCTGCATTATAATAGAACACCTCCTTCTTTTTTCCATCTTTCTGAGCAGCTTTCCTCCAGTCAAACAGATATGACTCAATGTTCTCCTTGGTGCTGAGGGAACAGGGTAAAATAACATCTCTGTCTTCTTCCACTTTGACGACTGCTGGAAGATACAAACATGTATTAATCAGTATGTTTACATCCAGAGTAATCAAGACAGACTTGTGGAAATTTGTTATGACAACAAAACATGAACTTATGATACAACTAGAAACTTTCTTATTCTTTGGCCCTGTCTTACACATACACATCATTTGTACTGCTCTGCAGAATGCATGTTTGCACATTTTTATTTTTTAAAAATATACTAATAATACCCATGTTTCACAGTCGCCTGGAAGCACACCACACTCATTAATAATTAATCACATTTACGAGCACAACATTAAACATCTACTCAGCTCTGCAGTAAAATGCAACATACACATTAATGCAGCAGTGATATTAATTTAAAAACATAAGATTAAAGTAAACTACTGGAACAGTACTGCACAACTGACAATACTTCCTTTGAATGCAGGACTTTTACTTTGGAGTATTACTTTTAGCACTTCTTTCACTGTTGGTATTTTGACATATAATTTGTAGCTTGTCCTGATTTCATGTCATAGTGTTGGTGGAAAATGTGCTTTTATTGTGAAGGATTAGCCCTGGAAGTGATGTTGTTGTTGCTCACAGAAGATGAGACAGAATGAACTGAACAAGAATCACCTATTGTCTGTAACAAGGTCTTCAGTGGGGTGCAACAGTATGAGAGTTTCACAGTATAATAATAATAATAATTATTATTATTATTATTTATTATTATTATTATTATTATTATTATTATCATTATTATTATCATTATTATCATTATTATCATCATCATCATCATCATCATCATCATCATCATCATCATCATTATTATTATTATTATTATCATTATTATTATTATTATCATCATTACAAACGTGCTACTAATGAACCACAGGTCTCAGAAAGAGGAGGCAGCTACAACATCATCGTCCAAACTACTGTGACCAAGACCGAAAAAGATCACTGTGTAGTAACACAGGCTGCAGACCTACTCAGAGTGAGTAGAAGAGCTCATCTGACATCGCTGTAAAACAGGGTGAATAATAATGATGACATGAATCACAAAGTATCATCATTTCCATCACTGAAAACTGCAGTGAGGTCCCAATTTGGGTTTGGGTTAGGCCTGGCTGGTATCACAGTACTGTCATGAGGATGTTTTGTATGTGGTGAATACAAAGTGCCACCAGAGGTCAGTCTCTAGCTGACAAACAGTTGCAGGTCGGGTGTGTGTCTGTGTGTTAAGTGGCACCGCACACAAATACTATCAGATACTCTTTAAGTTACTCTGGTGAAATTAAAAATGGAAAATAGAATAGAAAATAGGTTAGATTGATAATGTCCATGCCTAGTTTGGGGTCCTTAGAACTGCGTCTCTGCTTTTTGCAGATGATCTGATTCAGTTGGCTTCATCAGACCGTGACCTCCAGCATGCACTGTGGCGGTGCAACCATGTGTGAAGCGATCAAGATGAGAGTCAGTATCTCCAAATCTGAGGCCATGGTTTGAGACTGAGTTGTTGCCCCAAGTGAAGGAGTTTGGGGTCATGAGTGTTCACAAGTGATGCAGATGGACCGTTGTGGCAAAGAGACAAACTGAGCTGAAAGGCACAGCTCTCGATTTACCAGTCCATCTATGTTCCAGCGTTCACCCATGGAACACACTCGTCAAGGTTTTTGTCATACGGACGTGGGCGTGGTTACATCTAAAGTAGTTTCTCAGTGAACACACCCTTTATGAACTCTTCTTCAACTTAAATGGTTTTAATCACAAAATTTCATCGTTGTGTTTCTGATTTTAGCCGATTCTAAATAAGAGAGTCTTAATTGTTCATTTATTACAGTGCTGTCTTTAGAAGACAGAGCGAGAGGTGCACTTCCTGTAAATTGCTTTAGGCCCGTTTCCACTGAAGAAGTTCCTGGTACTATCTGGGGGGCAGGAACTACTACAGGAACGTCCTCTCGCTCGGCCCTCTCAACCGCCGTGTCTCCACTGAGAGAGTGGAGTAGGAGGAAGGTTCCTGTAAAGTTACGGGCTGCCTCTGGATGTGATGTGATCGTTACACAACCATTTTGACCGGGGCGACGTAGGGTCATAGGGACGCCGTTAGTCGTTAGTGGTGTCTGTAATAACTCCGGTCACAGTCCGTGAAAAAAATATTTTTTCCAGCGGATGTCTTAGTTACAACATGATTGAGCTAACTGGAGTAGTTTCATGTCGTATCCGACAACGGGAGGCTTTTAACAGATGACGTCCTGATGTTAGCTTTGCTGCTAGTGTTAACGTTAGCTGTCCCTGTCAGCTGCAGCCACTGATGCTTTCTAGACATCGTGATTTCCCAAAACTGAATAAATACCACACATAAACACAAAACTGCTTTCCTAGCTCAGTCATGTTGTAACTAAGATATCCGCTGGAAAAACATTTTTTTCACGGGCCATTTAGTGAGTTTTTTTACATGGCAGCGGAAGTTATATGAACGAGCTAACCCTCGCCTGCTGAGTTTTAAAAATGCCGGCTATTTTGTTGCTTTCTGTTGACATCACATCCCTCCTTGAGTATATCCAATCAGCACCAAGTAACCCCCAAGCCCCAGCCAGGAGTCTTTCGGGGCCATTCTGAGTACCTACTCCGAGGCAGGGACTTGTTTAGCCCCCGTAAAAGTTCTGGAACTCTGTCCTTCGGGGGTGGTTCCTGCGGTGGAGACATGCACCAACGGCCCCGGCCCCGTAAAATTACCCCGAAGTTCCTGCGGTGGAAACGGGCCTTTTGAGTGTGTCACAGCTACTTAAAACCCACCCTGCTGATGTCAGTATGATGTTGGAGTCTTAAATTGGACAGACACTAAATTTTGGTTGGAATGAACATCAGGTTGATAATATTTTAAATGTTTAACAACATTCGAGCTTCACTTTGTGTGGACGTTCACATGATGACGTTTTGCAGACTCTGGGTTTTGTTCTCCATACTAAACCAACAAAATATCTACATCATCTGTTGTCAGCATTCCACGTCAAATTGACATTGGCATTGGATGATGTCCTGACATTGAATTTTGGTCACTCTGCATCACAACCTAATTTCAACCAAATATAAACGTCTAATAACTATGGTGGCCTTTCTCTCTCTCTCTAATAATAATGTGATTACATCACTACACAGTTGAACTGTTGGAAGTTACTTTTACTTCCTGTTCAGACACAAACAACAAACATCTCTGCCACAATATACAAGGAGACAATCGGCCTCATGCAGGAAGTGATGCACCAACACATTTTCTATTATTTTTGTTTGTATCCACGTTTTGTTCTTATTTTTTTAAGTGTCCATTGACTTCATCAAGGTTTTCTTATCTATGCTTCTCTTAGGTAGGAGAAAATATTCTGGTCGAGAGCACTCTGACCAAAATAAGAGAAACACGTTTTTTTCACAATTCATAGATTGTTGCCCAACATGAGGAAACAGAAGCTTTAAAATTTAGAATGATAAAAAAAATGCATGAAATGCATGTGGTATGAGTACTTTTACTTTAGTAAGGATGTAAATACTTCCTCCATCACTGCTGCTGACACACATTTAAAGCATCACAGATGAATTCCTGTAACACCAGTACTGACACTCTGGAAAATCACGTTTACTTTGTTAATTTCACAGTGAGTCACTTTTACTACGCAGACGTTCTTCTTCCTCTTACAGCCTGTTTTTGGTGGCATCTCTCCAGGTCTTGGTCATGTGCCAGAGTCTTTGCACAACACCTGCCCTTATACAGTGTTTAGGGGGCGTTACCTATGCTAACAGGTTACTATGATAAAGTCAGATTCATCACTCAGCACAGCTGGGTAACATCAGGTCTGGATAGTTAAGACTGTATTTGTACATCTGGAGCTGACTTCTCTTATATTTCCTCTTAACAGAAGATTAAGAGAAAATAGAAGAGAAATTTAAGGGATTGTTGCTGCATGAGGCCAAATGTGTCAGTGTTGTTCCACTGCCCCCAACATGTCCAAAACTCAGTTCATATAGGTTAACACCACTGCTCTCCATGAGCAAAGAGGCAGGCTGTAGGAAACTCTCTGAGCACCTGTTGGTGTGACAGCTCTTATCATTTATCTGACAATGTCTCCTCACCCACATACACAAGTGTAACCACACAAACAGGAACTGCTACTGGGTTTAAGAGAAAAAACAGAGTGTGCGTGAGAGAGAGTAAGTGTATCATAATAATAATAATAATAATAATAATAATAAGGGAGAGAGGAGAGGGAGGGAAATGTTGTCTCAGAAATCAACAGTACACTGAGCCATCTCACAGCACAAGCCTTCACCTGCCTGAGTCAGTAACACCTGAACTCCACCTGCAGTGACTGAGAGATCAGGGAAACTAGTTCACCAGCCAACAGAGAAGATCAAACAGATACCTGCTGAAATCTGTCTCTATTATACAGTCTGTGGTTGGGAAGTGAGTTATTGCATTTCATCACTTTGTGATCACTTTTCTAACTAATGTTTCAAACTGGACAATAAAGCTGAACATTTTAGGGAAACAGGCCAAAAGAAGATCCTGCACCAGGAAAAGATGTAAAGCAACAGACTAAATGTTTTATTCTCCACATAAGGTTTATCTCAGTGTTCACACACAGCTGTATCTGTATCTGAGTACATAAGAAACACAACTACACTTCACAAAAACTCTGCTTCTATTTTAGTGTGTTTTTTACTTTATCCGAAAAAAAAAAAGTTGAAGCAGCGGACACACGTTTTATTTCATCAGCGATAAAAGAGTCTGAAATTTAGCAATTAGTGCAACTATCAGTCAGGTGTTAGAAGACACCACACACACAAAAAAATCTGCACATACACAATACATGTAGTTCTGTGTGCATGCATGTAAATCGGAAGTTATATGTCAACTGCAGGAGCAGATGCTGAAGAGTTTCTCGGAAATGTAACCTACACAACAGGATGGAGACGACACCCGCCCACACACGTACACACGTACACACGTACACACACACACACACACACACACACACACACACACTTGCAGTAGTGATGACGCAACATCTAAAGTTATAAACCACCTCCGGGTATGGAGGCTCCTGCGACACTAGTCTAACACACGGCTGTAATCAATCAGAAGGATGCTGTCATCGATTCTATCAATACTATTGATCAGTGCTGATTATGAGGACATATGACACACACATACTGACAGCTGATGACACAGCTGCAGGTGCTGATGTTAAACAGCTGACGCACCTCAGTAATATTCTGTCTCCTGCATGTTCACACATTCTTCACACATTTAAATCTCATTTCATTACAACTGTAAAATACACTTCAGTCTGAAGATCAGTTTTCTCACCGTTTGCATCAGCAGACGTGATTCCACACCGAGTCAGGAGACAGAGACACACGACAGGAAGCAGCTCCATAGCTCTCGATGTCTTCTGAGGACAACATCACTTCAGCATCTCAGTCTCTATATAACCGAGCCGGAGCCACTCCTCACAGCGCGACTGGCTGAGCACCAACACTTTCGGTTTGCAGGCTTCAGCAAGCTGCAACAACACAAACACTTCCTGCACTAATCCTTCACAATAAAAGCCTCATCTCCACAGTAACAATGACTCAGAAATTCTGCACCAAAGGTGCTCAGATTGTGTTCAAATCCAAAAAGCGTTTCATCTTCACACTAACATTAAAGCTGTGTATTAAATAAAAACTATATGACCTCAAATCTAAGTAGGGCTGATGAAATGAGTGTAACGATTGTGCTTAATGGCTGTATTTCGTGACATGATAAATGCACTGGAAATATTTAGCTAAATAAATAAATAAATATATTCCATGCAGTTGCGCCATCCTCTCCCCCTCCTGCGCTCACAGAGTGGACAATGAGACGTTAGAGGCAGTGCGGATTAAATAAGTGTTTAGAAAGAATTTCAATTCAGGATTTGAGTTTGTTTTACAACGTTTTTATGATACAATTATCACTCACTCCAAGCGCCTAATAAGGCTGCTGGATTTAATTTCAATGATAAGGTGGATCCAAGGTGGATATAGCCTGACATCAAATTTGTGTGAGACATCAATAAAAATCTGACTCCACTTCTCCACCCCGCCGTCTGCGTTGCCACTTCCCAGTGTCTCCAAAATGTGCGTACGCATGACTCAGAGTTTGCTTACAGGTTCGCACATTCTCCCGCCAAGTTTATTTTTATAAATCACAACCTTTGCGTGATAAGTGGCCACTTTCAAGCCCCGTTTTGTGCATAAGCAAGTTTTATAAATGAGGCCCCAGGACTTTATCAAACGGAAGGAAAACCTTTCCGGTGCAGTTTCTCCAGAACAAAAACAAATTAACTAAATGTTCCACAGAAAGAAGGTGCTGAGATTTGGCAGCAAAATGAAGCCAATATTGATCATCAACCAGATAAAGTTTGTTCAGCAGCTGAAATAGTTTCTGATCCTCTGATTAACTGCAAATTAGTTACTGGGTGTGCACCACTAAAGCATAATGTAAACTTGAGAGCAGGTTCTGCATTATTACCTTTAATATGGATGCAGTCCCTCCCTGTCTTGTCCATGAGCAAAAATGTGCTAAAAACTGTTTTTAAAGGAGCAGTGTGTAAGATTTAGGGATATTTAGTGGCGTCTAGTGGTGAGAATTGCAGAGTGCAACCAGCTGAAACTCCTCCAGGTTAGAATTCCTTCAGTGTTCATAGTTGAGGAGATTTTTTACTGGGAGCTGAATTATCTGCAGAGGTCTCGTCCTCTCCAAAACAAACAGACCATAACAACATTTCCCCAGAAATCCCCAAAGAATCTCCCTTTGAAACATACCTATATAGCAGGGCATGCCGCACAACCAAAGGACTAACATCTCACATGGCATCATCAATGACAACTTACCTGGCTACGTTAAAATATCCACAAAGCTGTGTTTTTAGTGAGGAGGATTGACATCAACTACTGGAACAGGCTCAGACTGTATTAATCTCCACAAAGCATTAAAGTGTCCTAAGATTTAGTTTTAGTACATCCTCTCTGAGGAATCAACACTTTGTCACTTCAACCTCGTCACATATTGACGATTTAGTCATGGACTTTCCACGTCCACATAGAACTTGCAAGGTACCCTGGGTGTGTTGGTTGTTGACAGAGTTAGCTTGAGGCAACAATAGGAAGTGGTTCGGGGTTTTTTTGTCTCTTTTGTAATGTTTTTGGAAAACTATCTTTGTCCTTTTACTTTTCTTTTTCTTACAATTCAGTGTTTCTTCTACACTGTTTGGCATGTCAGAGACGGGCTACTAGCCCAGCACCTGCTAATGTGTGCTCACCTATTTTCTGATCCAGACGTTCAGGTAGCCGAAATATCATCATCTGTTCCACTCCAAAACAAACACACACTGTAATGAAACACTGAGCGCTCTGGTTTTGTGTGATTGGTTGTTTTCAATGTTGTTCTTTTTTCTTTTCTTTTTTAAAGTTTATTTCTTCGGTTGCTTTTTTTTGTGTGTTTGTGTTTTGTTAATGAAAAGAAAAAGACAGACAGAGAGCTGGACAATGATCTGAGCGGGCTGCAAATGTAGCTCAGTACAGAGTTGTGTCTGTATCTGAGTACAGGGCAGGTGGACGAAGGGGGGCAAAAAAGCAGAGCTGATCATCACAGAAACAGTTTGTATTTCATTCTGGTTCCTCTTAATAGTTAGATAACTTAAAAAAACACAACTGCCCACCAGATGAATAGTTTGGAAAAAACAATTGCAAAACATCGTACAGCACATACCCTGTACTTTCACACGACAGGATGGAGACAAAACACACACACACACACAAATGTCTGTGCTTCTCCTGACCTGGACTTTATCAACAGAAGGAAAACCTTTCCGGTGCAGTTTCTCCAGAACAAAAACAAATAAACTAAATGTTCCACAGAAGGAAAGTGCTGAGATTTGGCAGCAAAATGAAGCCATTATTAATCATCAACCAGATAAAGTTTGTTCAGCAGCTGAAATAGTTTCTGATCCTCTGATTAACTGCAAATTAGCTACTGGGTGTGCACCACTAAAGCATAAAATGAGAAAGAAATCAGAGCAGGTTCTGCATTATTACTGTGAGGACTGCAGATTGAAACCAGCTGAAACTTCTCCTGGTTATTATTCCTTCAGTGTCCATTGTTCAGGAGGTTTTTACCAGGAGCTGAATTATCCACAGAGGTTTGCTCCTCTCTAAAACAAACAGACCAGCTGATTAAAACCAGTAAAACACTGGATAAGGCGGCTCCACATAAAAAAAAAAAGAAGGCTTCTAATTATGGTGGCCAATGAGATGTCCATAGACGAGGACCTGCTCCACATGTAGATATAAACGGCTCATTTTAAGGCGACGAAAATGCAACAAATCTTATTTTCAGGTGATTATAAACAAATTAAAACATCATTATGA
The DNA here is from genome assembly GCF_011397635.1 of Epinephelus fuscoguttatus. Taxonomy (NCBI): domain Eukaryota; kingdom Metazoa; phylum Chordata; class Actinopteri; order Perciformes; family Serranidae; genus Epinephelus; species Epinephelus fuscoguttatus. Next base: position 4,903,330 of record NC_064752.1, on the reverse strand, counting down.
ATATTATATACCATTTCTGCCAAAACTGGACCTTTAAAGGGAGAGTTCAGAGTGGGGTTGTATGAGATGCATATCCAAAGTCAGTACATTACATACAGTAGATGTCACTCAGCACGCCCCCAGTTTGGAGAAGCAGATATGGAAACTAAGTGATGTCCTGCTGTGGACAGAGGCAGCAGCAAAACAAGTTTTAGCCAAAAGTCAAACCTAAAACAAACAAAAAAATCCATATCAGTTAAAGCAGAATATTTTCACTGCTTTACCTTAATGTCAGACAGCAATTTGTGACAGCGAAATGAAGCCATTATATCCTTCCTTGTTCTGAACCAGATTCCTTTGAGAAAAACAGTGATTTAAGATCACTGAAAACAGGAGCTGCTTGCCGGCCACTGCTTCAACCAGTTATTTTGTTTGTGTTATTGTGTGACTTTGTTGTTTAAAGCAGTCACTTTGGATTCACCAAAGTCACAAAATAACACAGACTAACTAAGTGGTTGAAGCAGCAGCAGACCAGCAGCTCCAGTGTTCAGTGAGCTAAAATTACTGTTTTTGTTAATGGAGTCTGGTGTTTTTGACGAGTGCATAGATGGAGAACTGAAGCTGTTCAGGCTTTTTCTGTCGTAACAGGCTGTCTGACAGAGAAATAAAGTAGTGAAAACACTCTCAATCTAGCGTACGCTTAAACTGATACTGATTGTTTTAGGTGGCAACAATACATTTTGCTGCTGGCCCCGTGCACGGCAATACACTTCTTAGCGTCTGTGTCAGACTGCTGCCTGCTTCTCCAAACTGGGGGCGTGCCAGCTGACACCTTCTGAATGTAAGACACTTACTGTGGGCAAATATTGGGTGGGTGTGGAGGAGCGGGGTAAGGTGTGGTGGAAAGCTCCCAGCATGCACTGTAACACGTTTAGAATCAAATGTGATGGGAAATGTTCCTAAGTTGATGCTCTTCTCCTCAAAGGAAGAAATAATCAGCAGCAAGTTTTCCAATCAGTGACATGTTTCATCAGTCACATCTCAGGAGAAGAGATGCTTTGTGTGCAGCTCCTTGGAAATACCACACAACCACTCACTGACACATATCTGCAGTCATGACGCAAAATCCAAAGTTACCAGCCAACTTCGGGATCAACAGCTCCAACACTGACAAAGACTTTTACTGTTTGCATTTCCAGAGAAAATATGGTTAATGTCTAACTCAGTTAAAGTCAAGCCATCCCACTTGTTAGCTCATGCACACAGCACCATATTGCACCAATCTGGTTATACGGCCAATCATAATCAGCTGCAGTGTTTATTCAGGTAGTGTGCACACACACGTCTTACCTCCTTCTTACTTTATACTAATAAAATAATTAAGTCTGAATAGCACTGAGATATCTGACACACCCCCGCACTTGATTCCTGGTAAATATCAGTTCTGCAAACAGCGACGTGTTGCAACACAGAAAGAGAGCTACTTCAGAATTTAGAGGTGAGAGAAGAGGTCCTTCTTGTCATGACAGGATGTTGAAGCCCACCCAACCCTCTCCACTGTGGTAATAATGAAACTGAACCTAAAGTGAAAGTTCCCCTTCGCTCAAAAATGTGCGTATTTCCTCTAACTTGTCTGACCTTGGCTTCACTGACTTGTATCTGTGTAAAGTTAGTCATGAGAGGTGTTTTCACGTTCCTCTGCTGAAGGTTGTGATGTCCGTGAACTTCACTAAAATCTGGGATTCAAACATTCACCGGGCAGCTACATTAGGTACATCACTAATATGGAAACTAATCACTGTCTCAAGGCTGAGACACACCAAACTGACATAAAAAAAAAAACTAGGCTGAGTGTTGCGTAATCTCACTTTGCCTGTGTCTTGGCCAAAAAGCTGAACCTGAACACAGCACAAAAACTACAGCCAACAGCCAACCAGCACGAACGTTCTGCACCTGTGTGAGATGAAATAACTCTCCGCACCAGCAGGTAGTCTGTATCAACACATTCTCACTCAGACCTCATCACACATCGACGTGTGGTCATGGACCCTCCACGTCCAGATACAACGTCCAAGGTCCCCTTTAAATGCACTCCGTTCATACAACCACTCGAATTGACTTTTTCCCCCCCAACTACTAACACATGTGGTTGGGTTCAGGAAAAAAGAACAGGGTTTGGCTCTATAATCTTACATCTTTTGCCACCTTAACGTTCATCCTTGTCCCGACATGTTTCCCCCTGACACCACCTAACACTGTTACACAAATACAGCAACCAGCAGCGTATCATGCCAACTTCAAAGGACAGCTTTTTTGTCAGTGTCTCACATCGCAAGTCACTGACAAAGTGCTGGATTTCTACGACTTCAGAGAACCACGGGTCGAGACAAACACTCGGAGTACTAAGACCAAACACTGGAACTGTCACACAAAGGAAAAAAAAATCTGGCACAGCAGGAAGGGACGACACGAGCCCTTCTTACACAGAGATGGTGCTACAGCGCTGCTATGAAGTCTCTTCTTCATGACGCCTTTGCATTTTTACACAGAACCAAACAGCGACAGCGTCAGCCTCTAATGTGACATAACACATACATTTATAAACAAAACAAGGATATAACATGACAGTAACAATCATTTACCGTCTCTGTTACACGGCAGCTGATCTCGTCCTCTGCTCAGAGGGTAAGGAGCTCCAGGACCTCATTGTTTTCCCAGTTTGTGGACATTTTCGGCCGCTGCTCCTCTTTGAGTTAGCTGCTAACTGCTTTTAAAAATCTCCCATGGACGGTGCACACATAACATGATGTCAAATGTCACACCCATGTCGTCCGTGATCCCGTCCTGCTGGCTGTCCCTTTTACACAGACGTATTCAGCGCTGTTTCCACCTCAGGGTGAGACAGCTCTGAAATTCCCGCCTTGAACATGTAGTGTAAACAGAGCTACAGACTAAATACACCAGGAGAGGGAAGACAACGAGACACAGGTGCAACACGTTAGGGCGAGGCAGGCAATCACACAGGCGGGAAACCTGACAGGAAGTGGATCATGAATGAGACAAGAGGTAAGTGACCAAAATAAAACAGGAAACAGAAGACAAGCAAGAACTCAGGATCATGACATGTGAAAGCCGTCTGAATGTGCACCGCCTTTTCACTGGTGAAAGAGCGGTGGTGGTGGGCGGGGCAGAGGCCAGATCCAGAATGTCTCAGCGAGGGAGAAAGAGCATTTCTATGAGGTTTTTTTTTTTTTAAATACTTTTTTGGTGGAAGAAACATGCTAAACAAAGTATTAGGGAATTAATCAGTATTTTTACATACTTCATGCATCTGGAGGGGAACTTTAATAACCACCTCCAGTTATGACAGCACTAAAATCAAAATACTGAGTCAGTCTTTTATACGACATACGATAAACAGAACCATTACCTTTCTAGTCATCTGACCAGAGTGCTTTTTGCACCATGAGTCACAGTCACCTGCAACTCAGTTTACTTTAACACACTCACACTGATGGAGCAGCCACTGGGAGCAATTTGGAGTTCATTATCTTGCTCAAAGACACTTCAACATGCAGAGTGGGGGATGTCTGCTGTGATTCTGAGAGATGTTTTGTAAAACAGAGAAAAAGCCTCTGTTATAAACTGGAGATGTGGAACTGATCTGTGTGTTTACCAGGCAGGAAGGGCCTAACTTAAGACTCTGTCCAGTTGCATTGTGGGAAATGTAGGAGCCACAGTTTGACTCATTAGTGCAGTGCCCAGTCAAAACCTGCCTGTTTGGAACAGGCTGACTGCTCAGCCTCTGGTACTGCTGCTTGGAGATTTACAAAATATCACCATCATCATATCAAATAACTTCACACTGGACACTGACACTTCCTCTGGTCCCCAGAAATACACCTGCCATTACAGAGTTGCATCATCCAGCGGTTCAAAAGCTCACACAAACATTTGATGGCCTCAGTGAAGTTCAACAAATGAAGGTGAGTAAAAAGCACAACATTTACCTCTGGGGTGGAGTGGAGGTATAAAGTTGCATAAAATATGTAGAAATAATGAAGTACAAGTACCTGAAATTTGCACTTAAGTACAGTACTTAAATAAATGTACTTAGTTACATTCCTCCACTGCAAAATACCAAACATCTGCCTCATTCTTTCATTCAAAGTGTTTTTTTTAATCATCAAGAAGTCTTAATTAAAAAAAAAGTTGTAAAATATCATCTTATAATCTAAAAAAAAAATTACTTTTGTCTCTTTGATCAAAGTTTGAGCACAGAAACATCCAAAACAGTCACAACACACAGTTTGACATTTTTCATGTTTTATTCAAACGTTTGAACAGAAATGATGAAGCTCTGCCTGAAATTACATGATACCTGCAAGAGCATCATCAGAGAACAACAGAAACATACACGAGCTTCTAATATGACAGTCAACAACGGTGTACCTAATAAAGTGGACACTGAGTGTATAGTTCAGTGTGTAACTGTAGCTGACAGACTCTGGCTTAGCACCTTAACAAATAAAAAGAAGCAGTACATGTTTGTCCCAATGATCAATATCAAAATAATCAATAAGTCCCATTATATTTCACTTTAGCTGCAAAATATTCACATTTCTTTGACAACGTGACAGCAGGCTTTAGTTCAGTCAAGTCTCATGTTTCTGTTAATGCCCATGTGGAGCTCAGTTAGGACCTTTAACAACCACAAGCAGCAGGATCATATTTGGTAAATGGACTACATTTATATAGCACTTTATATCTTCCTCATTCATCCATTCACTCACTCACTCATTCACACACTGATGTCAGCCAGCTACCATGCAAGCTGCTGTCTGACCATCAGGAGCAATTTGGGCTTCAGTGTTTTGCTCAAGGACACTTGGACATGTGGACAGGAGGAGCCGGGGATCGAACCACCGACCCTGTGATTAACTGACCACCTGCTAGCAGGTATTTCAACACTTTGTCTGGGAATTAAAAAGTGACAGTGGAGGAGCCATCTTGTTTCCTTCAGCTGAGGATCATCAGGAACATGTAGTTGTTTTTAACAACCACAGATTTTTAAGAAGAATTAAATGATTTTATTGAACAAATTAAATGAGAACACAAACAGAAACGTCCATTCTTCATTAGCTGCCTGTCAATTTTAGAATTTAAGATTCTGTTCATGATGTTTTGGTCACTTCATGGTCAGGCTGTTACACTACAGATATTTTAATCTCTATTAAACATCTTCAGTCAGGAGTCTCCTGGTTATTTTAAGTCACCTGATTATCCAGAGTTACAGACTTTTATGGTCCGAGTCCCTCAGCTTTAAACACTTATATAAAACTATCAGAAAACTTGCTCCTCCTTTTATCAGGTCCCTTTTTAACTCGGTCCATTTTAATGCTGTTTCATCATTTGTTCTATTCTCCTGCATTACTGTCTCATTATTTATCACATGTTCATCAGTTTCTATGGAGCTGCATCTTATTCATCAGGTACTACAGTATAATGTCCTCAACAACACTTTGACTTGACACTGTGCTGCCTGGAATTAAATTATTCTACATTGACAGCAGTGTGAGAGTAAAAGTTAGACATATAAAATGTATGAATGTAAAAATAAAAGAATAAATCCACATAGAGGAAAGAGCAAGAAGCTGTTATTGAAGCTGCACAGGAGTCAGTCTCAGGTCCTGTTTACACCTGGTATTAACATGCATCCTGGGTGGTTGGATCACAAGTGGACAGCTGTAAGTACAGGTGTGAATGCATCCAGCGTGTCCTCAATGAGATCTGATCACTCAGACCACATTAGGAGGTAGTCTGAAACGCATATGGCCACATTCTGTACACAAGTGTCCTGGGCAGTACTGAAGGACCGCCTACTCAGCTGACGCCCTAACTTTTCTGACGCCCGTCCTTCTGTTGCTGCTGACAGAGTGCTGAAGGACAGTTACCTGAGCAGCTCTCCTCCCAGCGAACAGTCAGTTCAACGTCTGCCTGGTTAGCACGAGCTAACACAGCAGCTGCCATTACATGTTCCCAACAAACTCACGCTGACACTGAAACATCTCCACTGTGTCGTTAAACCCGTTAGTAACTGGAAAGTAACGTTAGCCATGTGACGCTAACGGTTAGTCCTGTCGCTGTGTGTGTGTGCAGACACACTCTCACCAACTGTCTCCAGCGTGGAGCTCACACTGCAGCAGTAGTCTCCTATGATGCTGAATGAATGATGCAGGCTACATGTTTATTTGCACACAGAGTGGGGATATGAGATCAGATCACATGTTGTCATTCAAGAATCATTCTAGTGCCACGGAGCAGACACAGTTAGAGCTGTCCACCTGTGATTGGATCACCCAAGACGCATGTTAAAATGAAGTGTAAACAACCCCTTAATCATACAAAATATCAGAGTTCAACTCAAACTATTAATAAAATGATCATTTAACAGAATGATTGATTAATAATCAGTTCTGTCAGCATTAAAGGAAACTTCCTCTCTTCTGTCATCACCTTGTTAACTCCAGTCTGTTTGTACGTGGCATTTGTTTTGGGGCTGATATGTTGTTATCTTACTATCAATTAGCTTGATGCCTTTCCACAACCCTGATCTGAACCTTAACCTTAAACTGCCCTTAAAACCAGGTCTTAAGTCTCAAACTGCCTGAAATAAAAGAAGACCAGCCAAAATGTCCTCAGAGTGGTTCTCACTGAATTTAACTACACATCCTTAGGTTAAGTTAGGTTGATGGATCAGGTTGTGGCTCACGCTGATGGTTGACTATTAAGACCTTCCATTTGTGCTGGTGGTGAACCTGCAGGAAGGAAAACAACAACAGGTATATTAAAGAAAATCCAGACTGACTTGATCCTACCCTGAGTGTAAATACCAACAGAATGATTCATGTCTGAGAAGATAAAACAACTGTCAAGACTCTAAACATGAGATACATATAAAGAATCTGTTGTGTTGTCTGCTCATCATCAACATGTGGATACTGTCAATTATTTTAACTTACCTTTATTACGTTTAAGTAGGATGTGATACCTGCGAACAACCAAAACTAGAATGACGACAACAAGAGCAAGAAGTACAACAGCAACTCCAATACAACAACAATCCATGCAGTAGAAGACCCTGAAACAGAAACAAAAACATTACCATTAACCCTGAGAGTGTAAGTGTACATCATCTCCATCAGACTGGACATCACAGTCTCCACAAAGAGAACAGCTGAAGGTGTGGATGCTCCTGAAATGTAAACTCTAAAGCTGTTAGCAGATAAAAACAGCAGTGGGATGAATGTCAGCAGGAACAGTGATGTCAGCATTGATCTTATGGACAGTTTCCTCCTGCTTGGCTGCACAGCTCACAGGTTGCTTCTGGTTTTGCTCTCAGTAGTGAGGAGGGTGATGTTGGAGCATCGTCCTCTTTCTGACACGTGTTGCTCATCAGGAGGAAGAATGTTTGAATCACTGTCCTGCCTCCTCCACTTCAGCCTGTTTACATCTGACTGCTGCTACACGGCTTCTCTACACCCTGAGCTCAGGCTCACAGGTACAAGTCAGTCATGGACTCTGGATTAACTCTTTGTTTTCTCATACTTGTTGTTAGAGCTAATAAAGCTTTGTTCAAAGAAAACATGACACATCCAGCTGAACATGCAGCTGAGCTACGTTTATGTTTCACTGAGCAGGAAAAGTACAATTTACCTGAGTCTTTCCATTTTATCACACTTTATATAGGAACTAGTTACTTTGATCTCACACACAAAACATGTGATCGACTTCAGAAAATAAAGTAATAAAAATAAAACACTTCTTGAACATTCATTATTCTTTTATGAGAACATGAAGGAAGGAGGATCAAACTCAATCTGTGTAAAATCTGTTTATGATTATTTCATTAATGTGACATAAAAAATCTAACTTTCGTGATATTTTGGACATAAAATAGGAAAACTTTTCCTGTTTTGTTTGAGAAGCTGGTAATCAAAGGAAACCAAAAAGACCAAGGTACCTTTTAACCGTTTGTTTTCTGGGAATAACTGACACAATCAGAAACCAGAAACAAGTCGTTTTTTTCGTTTTTGGGCAAAAAACAAAAAACGAAAAAAGTTTGTTTTTTCATTTTTCGTTTTTGGGAAAAGAAATGAAAAAACGAAATTCAGCTCAGTTTCTTGTTTTCTGATCCTACTGCAAAAAACAAATTTACCACTCCATATTTCGTTTCATTGGTGGGCGGGCTCTCAGCGCTCCCTTGCTTCTGATTGGCTAACGTGCTCTGTCACTTACATTTGGGCTGTGCCCTTCAAAATAATATAAGGTTACCTCTTGGCCTTTACGCCAGCAGGATGTCTCTGCGGACCCGGAGGCTGCAGATGCACAGACAGGCAATGAAGTAATGCAACAGCGTTTTATTGTATTGCCTGTTAATATGCAGCTGATAGACCATGAAAATGAAAGCTCTATAGTAAGTTTTCTTCAGGGTGGACCGTGAACAGTGAAGTCTGCTCTCGGTAAAACTATCAACATGACAGCAAGCACTCCAAAAGTAGTTATTAAAAATGACCAGCAGGTGTCGCACTGCATCAAAGTTGTCATCAAAAATACAAATATGAATGAATAGGCCTCTGTTGACAGCCAGATGATGTACATCTATGGAAAGGCATTTACTATAGGCTACTATCAGTTAGAGTTAAGCTGTCACTGGACTTTCCCTCAGTTGTGGTCACATGGAGACACTTGATAATAATTGTGCAGACAGTTTAGAGATTCACACTACCTGCTGTGGTGGAGTAAAAAGAACCATGTAGTTTTCAGGTCTCCTCTAGCAGGCTGACTAGATCAGCGGGGTAGCTATTGCAGACAAACTCTGAGTAGCCTATGTTAACCCTAAATGAAACTCTGGGTTTTCAGCTCCAGAAAGAGAGGTAACTGAAGCCCGGTGTCAGTTACTATGGCAACAGAGTCTGTGAACCCAACCTGGTTGGGAGCAGATTTTCTTCAACAAACCCTGAGTTTTTTTCCGTCTCCTCCCTCTCACTGTTTCATTTCCTCATTCATTCAGTCCGTATCGAAGTGCATTAATTAGCGGAGCTTTTACTGTCTGCTACAATCTAAACCCTGGCTGGATATTAGTTTGTTACTCTGGACTGTCTGAAGTTAGGCTACTGATTTTATACGCATCATTTCTTTGAACATCGTATTTTGTCTTCACTTTCAAATATTACACAGAATTAATTCACTCTCAGCTCAGAATAAAAAATCTGTCATTTTTATTGCAAGTAGAAGTTTTTTTTTATTTTTTTGTAAGTCTGTGCCTCTGTGCACATGGATCACACAGCTGTCGGTCTGTCAGAGCACCTCCTGCACTGAAATGTTTATTGCAAATAATGTGTAATCTCATTTAAAATGATAAAAATCAGTGTGAAGCTTTAGACACATAGGATCAATGAATAATGATCTCTATCGATGTGATTGGTTGCACTGATGGAACATAATTCATATAGTCTAATATTGGAGATTATTAATATTTGTGAGTGAGCAGGATCGTGGTGCAGCTGCAGAATGTAGCTTGAAAGTGAGTTTCTTTAATAGTCTGAACGTGTTTTAACAGCATTGGACAGTTTATCAGATTCCAAGAAACACTGTGTTGTATATAACATGCAGCGTTTTGTACATGTAGCAAGTAGCATTGTGCTGTACTGTATATAGCATGTATCATAGGCTACATACTATCCCCTATTCATGTGTACATACTTTCCATTTTATTAATATTTTTCTCACATCATGTGTATATTTTTACTCAAATTGTTTTGATTGTATTCTTATCTTATTTTTATATTTACACTGTGTGTCAATGCCTGGGTTCAATAATGGACATCTTAATCTTACCACTTAGCACAATGTTGTCTGTAGCTGCTATTCACCCATACCCTACCTGATGTGTTTGTGATATTCAGAGAAGAAATAATATCTAGGTATGTGTATTAAATAAAGTTGATTTGACCCTATCTGTATCTTTGCCTGTGTTCAGATACATGTTCAAATGTACAACTGACACAAAAATGCAATTGTTTTTTAATGCAAAACATTTGGTGAACGACCAATAACAACAATAATATACAAACATATAATATACAACAATATAACAATAATAACAGAACTTGGAACTTGTAATTGATTGAACTTTTTATGGAAGGGACTTCAAAAAGGCCAGTGCCGCGGACAGCCCAGCAACCTCTGTGTACAAAGGATCCTCGTTCGGCACTTCAGGCACGTGGAGGATGTGCTCCTCCACTCCTCAACGCATGGGGGATAGTATGTAGCCTATGATACATGCTATATACAGTACAGCACAATGCTACTTGCTACATGTACAAAACGCTGCATGTTATATACAACACAGTGTTTCTTGGAATCTGATAAACTGTCCAATGCTGTTAAAACACGTTCAGACTATTAAAGAAACTCACTTTCAAGCTACATTCTGCAGCTGCACCACGATCCTGCTCACTCACAAATATTAATAATCTCCAATATTAGACTATAGGAATTATGTTCCATCAGTGCGACCAATCACATCAATAATGGACCTGCATTTGTATAGTGCCTTTCTAGTCATCTAGTGACCACTCAAAGCGCTTTTTACACTACGAGTCACATTCACCCATTCAAACACACATTCATACACTGGTGGCCGAGGCTACCATACAATACTTAGTTTTAACACACTCACACATCAATGGAACAGCCATCGGGAACAATTTGGAGTTCAGTATCTTGTTCAAGGATACTTTGACATGCAGCCTGGAGGAGCCTGGGATCAAACCGCTGATCTTTCAATTGGTGGACGACCCGCTCTACCTCTGAGCCACAGCCGCCCCGATAGAGATCATTATTCATTGATCCTACATGTCTAAAGCTTCACACTGATTTTTATCATTTTAAATGAGATTACACATTATTTGCAATAAACATTTCAGTGCAGGAGGTGCTCTGACAGACTGACAGCTGTCTGATCCATGTGCACAGAGGCACAGACTTATAAAATAAAAATAAAAAAAAACTTGCAATAAAAATGACAGATTTTTTATTCTGAGCTGAGAGTGAATTAATTCTGTGTAATATTTGAAAGTGAAGACAAAATACGATGTTCAAAGAAATGATGCGTATAAAATCAGTAGCCTAACTTCAGACAGTCCAGAGTAACAAACTAATATCCAGCCAGGGTTTAGATTGTGGCAGACAGTAAAAGCTCCACTAATTAATGCACATCAATACAGACTGAATGAATGAGGAAATGAAACAGTGAGAGGGAGGAGACGGAAAAAAACTCAGGGTTTGTTAAAGAAAATCTGCTCCCGACCAGGTTAGGTTCACAGACTCTGTTGCCATAGTAACTGACACCGGGCTTCAGTTACCTCTCTTTCTGGAGCTGGAAACCCAGAGTTTCATTTAGGGTTAACATAGGCTACTCAGAGTTTGTCTGCAATAGCTACCCCGCTGATCTAGTCAGCCTGCTAGAGGAGACCTGAAAACTACATGGTTCTTCTTACTCCACCACAGCAGGTAGTGTGAATCTCTAAACTGTCTGCACAATTATTATCAAGTGTCTCCATGTGACCACAACTGAGGGGAAAGTCCAGTGACAGCTTAACTCTAACTGATAGTAGCCTATAGTAAATGCCTTTCCATAGATGTACATCATCTGGCTGTCAACAGAGGCCTATTCATTCATATTTGTATTTTTGATGACAACTTTGATGCAGTGCGACACCTGCTGGTCATTTTTAATAACTTCCTTTGGAGTGCTTGCTGTCATGTTGATAGTTTTACCGAGAGCAGACTTCACTGTTCACGGTCCATCCTGAAGAAAACTTACTATAGAGCTTTCATTTTCATGGTCTATCAGCTGCATATTAACAGGCAATACAATAAAACGCTGTTGCATTACTTCATTGCCTGTCTGTGCGTCTGCAGCCTCCGGGTCTGCAGAGACATCCTGCTGGCGTAAAGGCCAAGAGGTAACCTTATTTTGAAGGGCACAGCCCAAATGTAAGTGACAGAGCACGTTAGCCAATCAGAAGCAAGGGAGCGCTGAGAGCCCGCCCACCAATGAAATGAAATATGGAGTGGTAAATTTGTTTTTTGCAGTAGGATCAGAAAACAAGAAATTGAGCTGAATTTCGTTTTTTCTTTGTTTTATTCCCAAAAATGAAAAATGAAAAAACGACTTGTTTCTAGTTTCTGACTGTGTCAGTTATTCCCAGAAAACAAACGGTTAAAAGGTACCTTGGTCTGTGAAGAAGTGCAGGTTTAGTTTATTTGTTTTGCAGATTATCGTCTTTAAGATGGAAACAGGAATATGTCAGAGACTACAGAATTAAATTTAGCATACAGATGCTTAACGGTGCTCGTACACTGTCTGTGGTGCTGAACACAAGGAAACAGGAAACATTGCGGCGGCTGTAAACCTTTGGATATTCATGTTTTTCTCTTCAGGTCGGCAATGAGCAAATAAAACTCATTTTTGTTTTTGTATAAACTCTAAGTTGTGTTTAATCTTCTAATCAGACTTAACCCAGTGCATCATGGGATAGATTCTTGCCCTCAGTTGGCTACAGCTAATGACCACAACAACTTCAGTCATCTTTTCAAGCTCCTCAATAGTTGTGGAAAATCTGTTTTTTTCTGTTTTTTTTTTCTCTGGCCCACTCCCCACGTTCGGTCGTGGTGCCGGTCGTTTCTGCAGGATTTTCTACCTCCACACCTGGCTCCAAACTGCCTGCGCTGCTCATAAATTCGGCTTCATCCACAACTTCAACCTGTTCTGGGAGCGCCCTGCTTTCTATGCACGCGACAGTCTCAACCTCAGCACGCTGGGCTCCCGCATGCTCGCCTCCAACATCCACCACACAGTGAGGTACGCGTGTGATTGACTGTTTACATCATACACCTGTCCGTGTGAATCTTCCCCTCCCACCCTCTCTACAAACCCTCTTAACTCTGTGTTAAGTCCTGTTTCACGCTCTCAGGAACCCTCTCACACCACTCTTAAACTCTCCCTCTTCAATATCAGGTCACTCACGAACAAAGCCACGCTTCTCTCTAATTATATTGCTGATTTAAACCTTGACATTGTTTGCCTCACTGAAACCTGGCAGAAGCCTAACGATTTCTTTCATTTAAATCAGTCTCTCCCCCCCGGGTTTGTTTACACTGCCAAACCACGCACTTCTGGGAAAGGGGGTGGTCTCGCGCTCATTTATCGTGAGAGTTTTAAGATAACCCCTGTTCCCATGAAAGACTCCCCATCTTTTGAGGTGCTGGCTGTGCAGCTAAATGGTCCTGTTCCTACTATTACTATGACTGTGTATCGTCCACCTAAGGCCCCTTCCACCTTCCTCACTGATCTGTCATCTACTTTAGCCGATCTGTGTGCCACCACTCCAAACATAATATTAACCGGGGATTTTAACATTCATGTTGACAACCATAATGACACCTTCTCCATGGACTTTATCTCAACTCTCGACAGCTTTGAGCTCACTCAGTATGTTAAATTCCCAACCCACAACAAGGGTCACATTTTGGACTTGATCTGCTGCTCTGGCGTTGCCCCATTTAATCTCTCTGGTACAGAACTCCCACTTTCTGATCACAAACTCCTAACTTTCGATGTCTGCCTCCCAGTTTGCAAATCCCCTCACGAGCGCACCATTTCCTTCCGTAATCTCAAGAACATCAATATCACTGACCTGAACAGTCTAATTTCAACGTCAATCTCTCACTCACACCTTTTCTCTACTGCTGACTTTGTTGAGCATTACAACAGCACGATACTCTCTGCACTGGACACCCTGGCCCCTTTGAAAACCCGCACTGTGACCTTTTCTTCATCTGCTCCCTGGTTTACCTCCGAGCTCCATCAACTTAAAACACATGGTCACCGCCTTGAGCGCCTCGCCAAAAGAACTGGACTCACTGCTCACTGTCAAATGTACTCTGACCACATCGACTCTTACAAGACTACTTTAAAGACCGGCAAGTCTGCCTATTACTCCAACATCATCCAACAAGACGGCAACAACACCAGGACTCTATTTTCCACTATAAACAAACTGCTCAAGCCCAAAGTAACGACCTCCCACTTTACGTCAGTTCTACAGTGTCAGAAATTCCTGGACTTCCTACACCACAAAGTCTACTCCATACATCAGCAGCTTGCTCCTCCCGTCTCCTCTCAGTCTAACACTCCTTGGTTTATTGATAATGTCCAGCTCACCAGTACCTTATCTGCCTTCTGTCTGCCCTCCACACAACAAGTATCCCAACTGATCATATCTTCCAGGTCCTCCACTTGCCCACTTGATCCACTTCCAACTCCACTGGTCAAGGCTTGTCTCCTCTCGCTCTCCCCCCTCATTACACAAATCCTGCACTCCTCCCTCTCAACTGGTATTGTCCCTTCCTCTCTCAAAACTGCCTCAGTCACACCCATATTAAAGAAACCTGGTCTAGATCCAAATGAACTCAACAACTATCGACCCATCTCCAACCTCGCTTTCATCTCAAAAGTCATAGAACGCACAGTAGCCTCCCAACTCCAAGACCATCTGTCAATAAACAACCTCCTTGAGCCATTTCAGTCCGGTTTCCGTCGCAATCACAGCACAGAAACAGCTCTCATTCAAATAAATGATCTTCTTCTAGCAGCAGATTCTGGTCTTCTCACCATTCTCATACTCCTTGACCTCAGTGCCGCCTTCAACACTATATCTCACTCAATCCTCCTCGATCGCTTGGCTGGCACTGGGGTCTCTGGTACTGCTCTTCTCTGGTTTCATTCATACCTGTCCGACCGTTCACAGTTCATTCAAGGCCAAAACACCAGATCGCCACCCTCACTACTCACTCACGGTGTTCCACAAGGTTCAGTGCTAGGCCCTCTTCTCTTCATCATCTATATCCTCCCCCTTGGCAATATTTTCCATCACTTTGGTATCCACTTCCATTGTTATGCCGATGACACCCAAATTTACATTTCCACTAAACCCGACTTTACCTCACCCCCAGCTGCCCTCACTGACTGCCTGCAAGCCATCAATAACTGGATGTCAAATAACATGCTCAAACTCAACACCAATAAAAGTGAAGCTCTCCTCATTGGATCCAAGTCATCACTCTCCAAAGCCCACCCCCACAGTACCAGGTACCACAAGTACCACAAGTACCAACATTTAGACTAGACCGTTGGTCTAGTCTAAATGTTGGTACTTGAAAAAAAGTGAGTGAAAAAAATGTGTTTGTGAGGTGCTGAGCACACGACTGGATAAATGAGACCTGGATTATACTGCAGGAGTTGTGTGAGAGTTTATAGATAAATGTGCTGATATAGTTTTGCTGTTGTTAAACGTGGCCCCCAATCAATCAATCAATCAATCAATCAATCAATCAATCGGAGCCAAAGATGTTATTGGGAGGTTTGCCTCCAACTGTGTAATTCACTGTGTGGGCATTGGGGGGCGCTGTACTGTCACCTGGTGAGTTCAGGTATTTTAGGATGTGACCTCACTATGGTCATCAGGTGTTTGGCCCGGAAGGGCAAATGGTTTTTGACCACAATGGTGCCGACCGCTACAGTTTTGTTTGTATTGTACTGAGTGTCAAATGTGGATGTAACAGATGGACTTGGCCATGCACACGCAGAATAAATGTTACGGTGATGCAATGCAAGAAGCTTCATGGACTCTCATTCAACATCTGAATAACGAAGGTAGTGTAGCGTGTCGAGCAACAGGCGCGTCAACCCTGGTCAAATACCTCAGTGGCTAGTAATAGACTTAGCTCCTTTAACAACAGTCAAAAACCATTTGCCCTTCCAGGCCAAACACCTGATGACCATAGTGAGGTCACATCCTAAAATACCTGAACTCACCAGGTGACAGTACAGCGCCCCCCAATGCCCACACAGTGAATTACACAGTTAGAAGCAAACCTCCCAATAACATCTTTGGCTCCTATACAATCAATCAATCAATCAATCAATCAATCAATGGTTATTTTGTGGTAAAATGTTCCTTTCAGAGAAGATGGAAGCAACTCTACTCTAGACTGCTGCTGGACAACCTGCTGGTCAGAGATCTACCCTGGCTACGGCCCTGTCCACAGGTAAATTAACACTACAGTTGTTATTTGGTCTAAATGTGTTCATCCTAACATCATGTTATGGGTCACTGAAGACTGAAAAGATGCTTGAATCAAAAAAGAAAGCTGCATTTTGTGGTGGTGATAATACAAGTCAAGAAAGCCTGCTATCACAAATTCCTCACATGAGGTTTTACAGTTTGTGCAGCATACAACACGTTTAGACCCACATTTGGGGAAGGAGAATCTCTCCAATACAAGTGTTCATGAGCTCAGACTCAGAGTCTACAGCCAGGCAGCAGCTCTGTGAGGCTGTAACACAGGCAGGTCACACTGGTCTCACACTTTAGATAAGAGACAGACTGTACACAAGATGATGTGTGTCTTTTATCTCGTCTTATTTTCTGCATATACCCATGAAATTATGATACAAGTCAAAACTATCATTGATGTAAACATGCAGATGTTATGGTCTTTGTATGAGGGTGACGTGATGCTTGAGTTGACATACCTGAGCTGTTTGCTCCAGATCCGGGGTTACCCCTCTCCACTGATGAAAATGAAAACAGACAGCATTAGTCACTGACACATGAGAACATATTCTTGCATAACTTATATTCATTTCACGTAACTGAACTAAAGTAAACATCAACTTTAAAAAACTGATGAGATTTCAGACACAACATTTGTGATCAAAACATGATCGAATAACTTGAGAGTTTTGTTTTGAAGTGCTGTACATTCAGTGATAAACCGACCAGAAATCAGGATCGGAATGAGAAAAAGTTTTATTGCCAAGATGGTTTTGCACATATAAGGAATTAGTCTTTGTGTTTTGTTGCATTGTGCAGTGTGTGTTTACTGTACTGAGACAAACAGCCTGTTTACACTCAGTATTTCTGCTGCATCCAGCTGTTGGGAAGCTGCTGCATGGCTGGTAGAAATACACTCACACTGGGCTGCCTTCTGCAAATCACATTAAACAGCACCTATGATTTGGTGAACTGTGCAGTGCAGCATTTACATTTTCTTTCAATTGCTTCAGTGAAATTTTCTGAAAAACTGAGCAAAGCAGTAAAGTGACTCTGAGGTCCCCAAACCAAACACACTCCTCTCCCTGACTGTGTACTGGGATCCTCCTCATGAGGACCCTTCTCATGAGGAGGATCCCAGTACGCAGTCAGTGGCAACACCCACTGAAAATGTGTTTGACTTCCTGCCAAGGACACAGTCACACAGCTCTCACTCAGGTCACATGAGGACGGGTGAACGTAAGCCTTCACCAAGCCCACAAAGCACATCTAAACTGGGAGGGCAAACTCCCACGAGGACTCCAGTAACCTATAGTAAATGCCTTTCCATAGATGTACATCATCTGGCTGTCAACAGAGGCCTATTCATTCATATTTGTATTTTTGATGACAACTTTGATGCAGTGCGACACCTGCTGGTCATTTTTAATAACTTCCTTTAGCGTGCTTGCTGTCATGTTGACAGTTTTACCGAGAGCAGACTTCACTGTTCACGGTCCACCCTGAAGAAAACTTACTATAGAGCTTTCATTTTCATGGTCTATCAGCTGCATCTTAACAGGCAATACAATAAAACGCTGTTGCATTACTTCATTGCCTGTCTGTGCGTCTGCAGCCTCCGGGTCTGCAGAGACATCCTGTTGGCGTAAAGGCCAAGAGGTAACCTTATTTTGAAGGGCACAGCCCAAATGTAAGTGACAGAGCACGTCAGCCAATCAGAAGCAAGGGAGCGCTGAGAGCCCGCCCACCAATGAAACGAAATATGGAGTGGTAAATTTGTTTTTTGCAGTAGGATCAGAAAACAAGAAACTGAGCTGAATTTCGTTTGTTCATTTTTTTCCCAAAAATGAAAAACGAAAAAACGACTTGTTTCTAGTTTCTGACTGTGTCAGTTATTCCCAGAAAACAAACGATTAAAAGGTACCTTGGTCTGTGAAGAAGTGCAGGTTTATCAATCAATCATCAATCAAAGTTTATTTATATAGCGCTTTTCATACATTAAAAATGCAACCTGAAAGTGCTTCGTTTAGTTTATTTGTTTTGCAGATTATCGTCTTTAAGATGGAAACAGGAATATGTCAGAGACTACAGAATTAAATTTAGCATACAGATGCTTAACGGTGCTCGTACACTGCCTGTGGTGCTGAACACAAGGAAACAGGAAACATTGCGGCGGCTGTAAACCTTTTGGATGTTCATGTTTTTCTCTTCAGGTCGGCAATGAGCAAATAAAACTCATATTTGTTTTTGTATAAATAAATTGTGTTTAATCTTCTAATCAGACTTAACCCAGTGCTTACTTATTTCAACACGGAAAAATGGATAAATAATCACTGAGTTTGACAAAAGATGTCAGGCGCACACTTTAAGACTTGATGCAAAAATGTTTTCTTTTATTCAGGTACCAACATTTTGACTAGACCGTCGGTCTAGTCTAAATGTTGGTACCTGAATAAAAGTGAGTGAAAAAAATGTGTTTGTGAGGTGCTGAGCACACGACTGGATAAATGAGACCTGGATTATACTGCAGGAGTTGTGTGAGAGTTTATAGATAAATGTGCTGATATAGTTTTGCTGTTGTTAAACGTGGCCCCCAATCAATCAATCAATCAATCAATCAATCAATCAATCAATCAATCAATCCAGGCCAAACACCTGATGACCATAGTGAGGTCACATCCTAAAATACCTGAACTCACCAGGTGACAGTACAGCGCCCCCCAATGCCCACACAGTGAATTACACAGTCAGAAGCAAACCTCCCAATAACATCTTTGGCTCCTATACAATCAATCAGTCAATCAATCAATCAATCAATAAAACAATGAGTGCAGTTTTCTGTGGAGGCATTTGAGAGAAACACAAACTCAAAGTAATACAGTTTGACTAACTGATTTACTGATGGTTATTTTGTGGTAAAATGTTCTTTAAGAGAAGAAGGAAGCAACTCTACTCTAGACTGCTGCTGGACAACCTGCTGGTCAGAGATCTACCCTGGCTACGGCCCTGTCCACAGGTAAATTAACACTACAGTTGTTATTTGGTCTAAATGTGTTCATCCTAACATCATGTTATGGGTCACTGAAGACTGAAAAGATGCTTGAATCAAAAAAGAAAGCTGCATTTTGTGGTGGTGATAATACAAGTCAAGAAAGCCTGCTATCACAAATTCCTCACATGAGGTTTTACAGTTTGTGCAGCATACAACACGTTTAGACCCACATTTGGAGAAGGAGAATCTCTCCAACACAAGTGTTCATGAGCTCAGACTCAGAGTCTACAGCCAGGCAGCAGCTCTGTGAGGCTGTAACACAGGCAGGTCACACTGGTCTCACACTTTAGATAAGAGACAGACTGTACACAAGATGATGTGTGTCTTTTATCTCGTCTTATTTTCTGTATATACCCATGAAATTATGATACAAGTCAAAACTATCATTGATGTAAACATGCAGATGTTATGGTCTTTGTATGAGGGTGACGTGATGCTTGAGTTGACATACCTGAGCTGTGTGCTCCAGACCCACTGTTACCAGTCACTGATGAAAATGAAAACAGACAGCATTAGTCACTGACACATGAGAACATATTCTTGCATAACTTAACATTCATTTCACGTAACTGAACTAAAGTAAACATCAACTTTAAAAAACTGATGAGATTTCAGACACAGCATTTCAAATAATATATTTCTGATATAAAAATTAAAAAATGATCGAATAACTTGAGTTTTGTTTTGAAGTGCTGTACATTCAGTGATAAACCGACCAGAAATCAGGATCGGAATGAGAAAAAGTTTTATTGCCAAGATGGTTTTGCACATATAAAGAATTTGTTTAGGTGTTTGGTTGCATTGTACAGTGTGTGTTTACTGTACTGAGACAAACAGCCTGTTTACACTCAGTATTTCTGCTGCATCCAGCTGTTGGGAAGCTGCTGCATGGCTGGTAGAAATACACTCACACTGGGCTGCCTTCTGCAAATCACATTAAACAGCACCTATGATTTGGTGAACTGTGCAGTGCAGCATTTACATTTTCTTTCAATTGCTTCAGTGAAATTTTCTGAAAAACTGAGCAAAGCAGAGAAGTGATTCTGAGGTCCCCAACCAAACACACTCCTCTCTGACTGCGTACTGAGATCCTCCTCATGAGGACCCTTCTCATGAGGAGGATCTCAGTACGCAGTCAGTGGCGACACCCACTGAAAATGTGTTTGACTTCCTGCCAAGGACACAGTCACACAGCTCTCACTCGGGTCACATGAGGACGGGTGAATGTAAGCCTTCACCAAGTTCACAAAGCACATCTAAACTGGGAGGGCAAACTCCCACGACTCCTCCAGTAACCCTGCAAGGGTGAGGAGCTGGTCCACTGTTCCACGGCCAGGACGCAATCTGCCTTGCTCCTCCTGGATCTGAGGTTCAACCATCCAGCAGTCTGGAATAAACATTCTAGAGGAGCTGAGCAGTGTGACCCCCGATAACTGGAGCACAAGTAGAGTTTTGATGAACAATCATCTGTAATGTGGACATAATGACTAAGTGGATGGAAGGCAAATAATAGAACAGCTAGAAAAGTCTGTAAGTTCAGAAAATGACATCACTTTACTGTAATGCAGCCTTTAAAACCAGGAGAAGAAAACAGTTATGATATTAAGATATTCAAAATCTAACATATCTAATTTAAAATGTTCAATTAATCCTTCATCCTAAAATCTATTCAGAAGATTTCTCCTCAGCTTCTGTTGGTTTAATCAGAATTACTAAAATTATAACATGATGCTTTAAATGCTTTAAATTGGCAGCTACAACTTAAATGAGAGCTAAACCATGTAAAGCATGTTTTCATGATTCACTGACTCAAGGTGTGTGTATATTCATACCTTTGTTTTTAATTGTAGGTGTGTGTGTGTGACTGAGTGTGACAGAAAACACTCTTAAGACCATTAAACAAAATTGTTTTAAATGTTTTCAAACGTATGTTGTATCAGAACAAACTGTTATATAATTATTAACAAATAAGTGTGTTTACTGTGCAGAGTAAAAGAGTTATTGTTTGTTTGGTTGTTGCTTCATTCACTGTTGTTTTTATCTGCATTTTTACTTTGAGTCAAAACCTGATGCTGCATTTTAGTTTAGTTCTGCTTTGAATCAACCAGCTCTCTGCTGCACTGAATGAAGACAGTGTTAGGACTTAATGCACAAACCTGCTATTTTTAAATATCTCATCAAGAGAAACTTTCACTTTGTTTGTTCTGAAAATGTCGGCGCACAGCTCCGTTCTGTGGACGATAAACGAGGTGCTGACGTTCCTCTGCATCAGCGGTAAAGCGAACATACAGCGAGCCAGATGGAGCAAAGACCCCGCCCACTTTTAAGAGTACTGTCTGTGGTGGAAACATTAAACTGACCTGGGGTCTGGGTACATGTTCGCAGAGGTTAGATTTGGTTCTAAAGGTACTATACTGAAGGTTTTAGGTGGAAACACGACTGTAGGAGCAAGGAATGAGTTTGAGTTTCATGCCTGTCACTATAGGTCACTGTTTATAACTCTGTGTGTGTGTGTGTGTGTGTGTGTGTGTGTGTGTGTGTGTGTGTGTGTGTGTGCGCGCGCCTGTGTGGAGTTGTGTGTGGGTACGTCACCGGGTCTTATTAGGTAATCAATATAACCTGTGTACCTGTTGATCATCAGTTTTCAGTTTTGCTTGTAACAGAGAGGGAGAGTGGGGAGCCTTTACTTTGTGCTGACTGCTGCAGTCCTTCTGCTCCTGTTTATCTGCAATATCTGAGCATCATGTCAGGTAAACATGTTTGTTTGTTTGCAATAAACAAAAAGGAATGCAGTTATGGACTCATGCTCTTTGTTTGGACACGGCGTGTTGTAGAAAGTAGCTACAACAAGGGTTTACCTCAACAGAGCAATGAGGAAAAAAATGGGGACGTAAGGAAGAGTTTTAACAGTACAGTTCACAACTTTCCACAATGTAAACACAATAATAACTGTTCTAATGTGAACTGAACTGAACTGAACTGAACTGCTTGGTTCAAGAAGGTCTCGGTCCGGTTGTTTTGGTGCACACCTGAGTGTGATTGCTGTGTTCACACCTGCCCAAACGAACCGCACTGAGGGGGCAAGTGAACTTGAGTTTAATTGAACCAAACCAAACAGGGCAGGTGTGAAAGCAGCCTTACAAATCACAATGTGAAAATTTACTTTGAGTCAAAACCTGATGCTGCATTTTAGTTTAGTTCTGCTTTGAATCAACCAGCTCTCTGCTGCACTGAATGAAGACAGTGTTAGGAAGCTACATGTGAGTTATTTGGGAGCCTCGCTGCAGTGCACTGTGTACTAATTACAGGTTTACATTATCTATTAAAAACTTTATTTGCCTCCATGTTATCAAATTATTACCAGGAACTATCACTGTGTGTATTTACAGTTAAAGTTTGGTCCTAGTTTTTAGTTTGAGTTCAGTTTCTAGTCAAGAAATAAAAGAATAAAATCATCAATAACTAAAATCATATCTACGTCTTTGAGTGTGCGTCTGTTGTTTGTTCTGTGATTCATGTGTGAGACTGAAACACTGCAGTTTGGAGCAATGATTAATGAAGCACTCTCTCTCACTCTTATGTAATCTGATTACATCTAATACACATTACAGAGCCTCAGTATATTTTACTGTTACATTCATTTGTCACATCCTTTTTATCTTCTCACTGGTGGAACAAAAACGTCACTGATTTCAGTCACTAAATGAATGTGTGATGTTTTCATGTTGATCATCAGGATCAGGTTGTGACAGCTGTTTATTAATCTGTTACTGGGTTTGTCTCAAGTATTTACTATATTATATGGAACATCTAGTTAGTTTCAGACCAGCGATTTACTAAACCAGGCTGCAATGTTCATTCTTAAGTCACGTCTGAGCTCTTGGTCATGTGTTAAGTGGTTGCCAGGCAACATCTGCATCAGTGTCCAATCAGAAAGCTATAAACAATACAAACATGTCAATTATTTCAGCATCAGCAGCTTCATCATAACCTACAAGAAATATGTTTTAAGCTTTAAACAAACATATATACAGCTGACCTTCAGTCTGTGCATGACACTGAAGAAGGGAAGGAAACAACATCTGGGGACTAAATTTGCTCTTTAATATTCAGTACCAGATACGATGCCCCAGTATTTAATCTCATCAGCCTCTGAATCAAAGAACAGGTTTGTAAATATTAAATGTGATTTTCAGGAAAAGTGTTACTTCAGAATCCAGAGCTCAATGTGTGTTTCAGTGCTAAAGGGGTCATGTTGCACTCCACTTCTCAGTGACCACAGCAACAATCACAGTGTGACTGTGTATCAGCCACAGCACATGTAGCTGGTGTGTATAATTATAGTCATATTACACACAAATAAAATAAGTTATGATGTTCATGCTTCCTCAACACAAAGTTCAGTTTTGTCTCCATTTCATCTGTGAATTTGACTGTTGGACTGTTTTTACACTTTGTGTTTATTCAGCACACTGACTGTGTGTGCACATGTCTGGAGTTTGCTTGTGTTTGTGTCGATGATCTCTAAATGTTCTACAAACTCCAGTTCTTTCTCTATTTTTCCTCTGATCTCTGCAGATTCATGAAGTCGAGTCTGAGAGTCTGAAATCTTCCTTCAGACTGGTCTCTGTTCTAATTTGAGCTGATTCACTTTGTGTTCAGTCTGTATTAAAATTCATAAAAACTAATAACACATAAATAATAATTGCTTAAAGATTAAAATATCACTGACCATTGAAACGCACAGAGGTCTCATCATGAATCTGATGGCTGATGTTCTTCTGTGTGGCCACACAGCGATAGCGGTCAGTCTTGGTCACAGTTGTGTTGAGAGTGATGAAGAAACGTCCGTCTATCTCTGTGACCTGTGGCTCCTCAGCAGGAAGTGTTTTTCCAGCACTGTCCCTCCACTCTACTTCAGGTTGTGGATTACCATTGGCTTCACACTGCAGCAGCCTCCAGTTTTCTGTTTCATCAAGTGTTCTAATATTTGGTTTTGGAGCTGCACCTGTGAACAGAATGAAATGCAAATCAAGGATAATTACAGCATTACAAATGTATTATGAGGAAGTTTTTTTCGTCCCTGCTTGTAAATGTGGTTTACATCGTCAGAGAGAAATGGATAAGCACAACAGGGAAAGACATTTCAAACATTTTAACTTTTATACTCACTGATTTAAAGTGTTTTTAAACTGATATCAGACCTGTGGAGCCAAACATCACAAACAGGTGACAGGTAGAGAGTGACGTCAACAAAATCAGGACTCACCTGGGATGCTTTCATGCAATCTGTTTTTTAACGTTATAAAACGCGGAGGTTGCACGCGACCCAAGATTTATATGTAAAAATAATAAATATATAGACTACATGTTTACATGTTGACGGCAGAAGTCATCACAGACATATTACACCTCATCTGAAACCTTAAATGTTCGTTTTTACAACGGATTTAAGAATCTGATTACAGGATTTACGACATCAGAACAGTGACGTCTTACTTTACGGCAGTAAACAGTTAGCAGCTTAGCTGTTATCCTGTCTAGCCGCAGTTAAAATGTATTTATAGGTATAAAAACAGACATTTATAGACAAACAGGAGCTCGTTTTAAACAACAAAATCACACCGATTCAATTTACCTCGTTTACGTTCAACCGGAAGTAAAAATAACGTGAATAAAAGTCGATTGTGTCGCTCGTTTAGTTTTAGCGCCGCTCGTCAAACTTCCAAAACAACGTATTTTCAGTCCATTTAAAGTATTGACAAAAGATTTGACCAATCATGTTCAGTCTCTCTGAAATCAGGAAACGCCCCGAAAATACATAAACCAATCAGCGTCTTTCTACGACATAAAGGGACGAAACTAACGGACTTTTAACTCTATCAACCAATCAGAGGAGAGTATCTTCACTCGTGTTTTATTGACAGCTGGTTTCATCCAATGGGAAGTCAGCACCGTGAAAACACGGTGAGTTTGGAGACGCTTAAATTACCTGCCTGACCATATATGGAAGTTACTGTATGTGGACTTCCTGTGGTAGTGGGACACCCACATAACAGAGAAACTTTATTTATATGTTTATGGAGGCGAGATTCAATGATAATAAATATGTACATCTTTATTTAAATATTAAAAACATCTTTTTATAGTCACATTTAACACTTAGGGACATTTTTTCAGAATCATAAAGAGATTTATTTTCATCATTTGCTAACTTTGAAAAAGTTTTACAGAGCTCTGGAGTCCTCTGCTGGAGATGCTCTGTACTGCACTTTCTAAAATATCTCACACACACTTGTGTCAATCAACCTCAAATTTGGTACACACATTACAGACAAGTTGAGGGACAGATCCTGTGAATTTCAACCTGATGGCTCTTATTAGGACTGATTTACTGTATTTAAAATATGAAGTTAAAGGGTAAAAAACAAGAAAACTTCTATTATTTTATATTTAATATTTTACATATTGAACTCTGTCAGAGTCTGAAGTGAGATCAACACACCTGATGAAACCTACTGAGTGTTTGTTTTACAGTGATGTAATTTACATGTATCAGCTCCTCATGGTCCTGGTATTATACAGTTTAACATGTGAAGGTATTAAGAGACACAAATGCACATAATCAAAATGACCCTCAAGAGGTTAAGACACACTCTGAAAGGCAAAACAAAACACATGTTAGAGTTCTTGTGTGACATCATCAACTTTTCAGACAGGTGAAATAAATTATGTTTCTATGTTTATTGTACAGTTTTTTCCACCTAGTTCTGATTCACATTCACAGACCTGACTGGTTTGTGTCCTGGACAGTTTAAGGTCATTTGAGCACACTCAGATTTTATCTCCTATAGACTGCTGACATTTTTGAAAATGAGAGGACATCTTTTCTGTAAGAAAGAACTCACCAACAACAAGCTTAATGTGGAACGGTTGACGTTCAGGAAAAGTACAGGTGTACTCTCCACTGTCAGCCATCTTTGTATTTCTGATGATGATGGAGGCGTTGCCGTGTTTCAGTTCTTGAGGAAAATGAGAGACCACGAAACCGAACCAGGAGAGACACCCCAGGGAGTGGAACGTCAGACTCCTGCATAGCTAAGTATGGTGGAGTAGAATTGACATACATCATAGGGCAAAGTACAGGGTTCCAGTTTGACTTGTGCTCCGTAATAAACTGTAAAGGAAAGGATCCAAATTGGAGGGTATGACGTACTTATGCATTCTCATGGGGAGGGCCCACACACAATCCGTGGTGTGGAAGATGGAGAGATGTGATGACGTATTCTGGGCTTTGGGACCCACCACCATATAGGGTAGGAGGACAGGACATTGGGAAAAAGATAAAGATACAGAGGCAGCAGCTTCAGCCTCTTCCAGGCTCCATAAGCAGAATCCGATATTGCTAAGTGTGTATAATCTCACAACAAACCCATGGTCAAACTCAATTAGGCACCGCACCAAATGTGGAGATCGCACCAACACCACAATGTATTTGGTGTTGGGAGTAGACCACAGTGGCACCGATACCATGGGACTAATTAAACTAACCTTATTGAATCCTCCCCCTACTAATACCACCGTATCCCCAAGTAATGGAACCAAGGCGCCTGAACCTCAACAGAACACAGGCGTGATAAACATTGACTACTCTAAATTGACCCGCAGTGACGTAGTCAGATTGGCCACAGGCTACGGAGACAAAAACCTATGGTTAGACTGGGTGACGGCGACAGCAGAATCCATGAACATGTCCAATTGTGTCGTATGTTCATCCGCCAGACCTACGCTGTTCACCACACCAGCCCCTTTGTATCCTGACACAGACCCTATTGGTTTCAACTGCATGATAAATATGACCATGTATCCTGATCCTGCTAATTGTACCACTCTGAGTTCTCTGTTTCCACACATAAAGAATCACACCATCCCACCAACGTTTAGTCCCAGAATCGCCAATTACACTTGTTTCCATAGGAACCTCTCCACCGGGGTAGTAACTGATATGGGACAGATGCAAGCTGACTGGTGCCAGAGAACATTGAATGTGAGTACGTGGCAGAACGCCAGCAGCATGGTTCAGGCTAGAGGGGACCTGTTCTGGTACTGTGGAGATAAAACCCTCCACTTGTCCCTGCCATCCTCCTGGGTTGGTACGTGTGCACTGGTCCGACTGGCTGTACCCCTGATCTTGTTGGGGATGAGGGATACCCAGACCAACTCAGGTAGACAGAAAAGAAATGCATTTGATATGAGCCAGGGAACAACCACGTATATGGATGCCATAGGTGTTCCTCGCGGGTCCCAGACCAGTACAAATTGGCTGACCAAGTGGCTGCTGGTTTTGAAAACATACCCATATTAGCTGCACTGTTTCCCATCACCCCTAACAAAAATGTGGACAGAATTAATTATGTGCATTACAATGTTCTTAGACTGGCCAACAGCACTAGGGACGCGTTGGAGGACTCTCTGAACAACTGGCAGCTACCTCCTGATGACAGTACAGAACCGAATTGCGTTAGACATGCTTTTGGCGGAGAAAGGGGTGTCTGCTCTATGTTCCAGGGCCTCTGCTGCACCTTCATCCCAAACAACACAGCTCCAGACGGGTCAAGTGCTAAGGCGCTAAAGGGCTGCACGACGCTCTCTGAGGAAATGCATGAACACTCAGGCATTGATAAACCCCTGGGTGGTATCTTCGAGAAGTGGTTCGGTAAGTGGAAAGATTTAGTGGTATCGGTATTCTTGTCTCTGGTGGGAATGCTCGCGTGTTAGCATTATGTGGTTGTTGTTGTATCCCATGTATCCGGTCCCTCTGTGAAAGAATCATAGTGACAGCTGTGGAGAGAAAACATCCACAGCCCCACCATATCAGATGACTCAAATGGAGACGGCCACCCTGTTAGGAGAGCCGCCTACTGATTCAGATTCGGACTCAGCCTCAGGAGAAGACAGTGTGAGTGGTCTCATGTGTATGAGAGGGGGAGTTATAACTTTTTGTTTCAAAAGAAACAAAAAGTGCAGTAATCACAAGACCTAAAAAGGGGGACCTGGATACGTTGGGACTGAAAAAAAGAAAAGTGGCCTCAGTCCTATGAGGCCAAAAGGGGGACTGTTGGGAATAGAATGATTTTATGCATTTTACTATCAGTTGTGTTTCACTATATAAGTTTTAGATGTGTGAACAATGAGAATACTAAGATGATTTCAGCTGATCTGAATGTGTTTGCTTTGCAGAAGCGGAGAAGTACAGGAGAGGAAGAGACATGAAATCTGAGGAGCACATACCGCAATGCTTAGATAATTAGTTTCATATATGGTAAAAATAATAGAAAGTGATGTACAGATAGTAAGGTACAGCACGTGGAGGGAGTTGTGTTGTTCTCTTGTCTTTCAAAACAGGAACCACGCCCCCACTGTCAGCGGGAAGGAGTCAGATTAACACGAGGCAGGGGCGTGGTGTGGTGAAGGAGGAAGTGGAACTGCCAATGAGAAGAGGACAACGCCTTGCGTGCACAATGACACTCTGTTACGCTCAAATATACTGGGTCAGGGAAAGGACAGGAGGTCAGACTTCGTGAACTGACACACCTTTGTTGTTCGTCAGGGACTTGAAGTTGAGACCCAGAGCTCTGTAATTTTATTCCTTTACTGCTTAATAAACTACATTAACTGAGACCGAATATCTTCTCCTATTGCTTCATTAAAGAACATGCAGGACTGAGCTCACACATAGCACATTGGAGAGTAGGATGAGCCCCCAGTCCATCAGTATACACACTCAAATTCATGTACGCACACTCATGTTTACAAAATAGAACAATAATAATTGTGAATAATACAGACCCACACCTTTAAAAGTGTTAAAAACAGGCTATTTCTAACAGCTTTTTGGATATATTACAATTTCCTAATGATTATGAGATATCAACTTTTTGCGTGTGTAGCGCCCCCTATTGGTCGATTTGAATCAAACTTTCAAGGTATGATTCATATATGCCCACATGTTCATAAGTTTTGTGATGACGGTTCAGGAGTAAACTCCATTTATGTGTTGAGCCACGCCCCCTCTAAAGTTCATTGGTCAATATAATCAAAACACAATGATCTATCCAAAAGTCTTTCATAACTTTGGAAGCGCTTCATCCCGTAATGATCCACAAAAGTTTGGTACAAATCGGACCTACGCCTTAGGAGGAGATGTCAAAAATGTGTTTTTCAAAAAATTCAATATAGCTGACTTCTCTTCTATTTTCTCTTAACAGAAGATTAAGAGAAAATAGAAGAGAAATTTAAGGGATTGTTGCTGCATGAGGCCAAATGTGTCAGTGTTGTTCCACTGCCCCCAACATGTCCAAAACTCAGTTCATACAGGTTAACACCACTGCTCTCCATGAGCAAAGAGGCAGGCTGTAGGAAACTCTCTGAGCACCTGTTGGTGTGACAGCTCTTATCATTAGTGATGTTACGTGCTGTGCCGATGCTTCAAAGCGTGCGTCGAGTAATCCAGGAAGTGTTTCCGCGATGCGCGTATCGAGGCCTGTATCGTTTCAAACGAGTGACGTCATTGATGACGTCCGAAGCCTCGCTGCCCGGCTGTACCACATGACTGGTTCTTGACTGCTCGTTATGTGATGTGTTTCCTGAAACTGTTGTCCATCTTTTTTGGCAATGTCTCCACTCTAGTAAGTTTTGGAAAGACTTCACCCATTTTATTGTTGTTAAAATAGACTCTGACTTTCGTTTATATTGGAAAGATGTATTGTTTGGTATCCATAGCAATGAAAAGAAAAGACATACAAAATTATGTCATTAACTTGTTCATCATTTTAGGAAAATACCACATTCATAAGTCTAAATTTAGTAACACAAACCTTCATTCATTGCATTTGAACAGGAAACCAAACAATATATAAAAACTATTAGTGATTCAAACAATAAGAAAGCTACTAAAACTCATGAGTTATGTACTTTACTTAATATTTTTAAATGAAACTCCCACTGGCTGCTATGTTGTTATATATTGACGTTTGTTTGTAATGTTTTCTAGAAATCAATAAAGAAATGATTTTGGGGGGGAAAAAAAACCACGACTGGTTCGGGAAGCGGTTCAGATCTTGGTGCAAGGTTTGCACAGAAGTGACACAGAACACGAATATTACCCCTTTTGCCATTATTATATTATATGACACTACACCACAATACAATTTTTAGCCAAATGATTGGTTTATACACACAGGATGCATTCACAAAACAATAACAGTTTATTGTAGATGTATTTGATACAGTACAGTCATAATATAGGCTACTCACTGGAAAATACACTATATTGATAAAAAGAAAGTTATAATATTATTATTATTGTGATATTGTCGGATATCCATTAATGGAAGGAGACATCTCTTCAGTTGAGCTGACTTTATTTTCAGGATTGCTCAGGCACCATCATAACATGGCACAACCTGTCGGTACCATCTTGTGTTACTCTGCTATATACACCCTGCATAATCATCAGATGCAAAATACAGGTGCTCCCTCTACAGGCCTTGGACTGTAATAACATGCAATAGCCACTTTATAACATCCCTTCCCTCTTAAGTTCAAACTTCACAGTTTACAGGCAATCTAACGCAACATAACCATGACAATTGACTGTATGACCAAAACATAACCACAAGCATCCTCTGTTGACATTTTTCCTTTTTCTTTTTTGTATATACCAAAAAAAAAATATATATATATATACATATATAAATCCAAAAACCATTAACTTTTCAGTCTCAGCCCAAAATATGATAAAGGAGATGAGGATAAGGTTCAGTTTTCACTGTAGAGCTACCCCACTTGCTTAAAGAAAACACTCTATTTTCTCTGCATAGTAAACATAACTTCTACTTCACAACAAAGTCTTTCATATGGGCTGGTGGTCTCCTGTTTCTTTGAGATCTGATCAACTCCTTAGTGGGCGAACCACCAGGTGTACTGTTCTGCTTATTCTGATTCCCAGTAGGGAGAACTTTATCATCCGCTTGTGTAGTACTTGTGTCTTGTGGCCCTATGTTGGTCACTGTTGGAGGTACCACACATTCCTCAGGTACTGAATCTGGTATCAGAACTGGCAGATCTTGCTCCTGTCTGCTGAACAGTTGATCCACATGTCTCCTGACAACTTTACCATTTCCCAGCAGCACTGTGTAAGAAACTGGTCCTGTCATCTCCTGTATCAGTCCTGGTCAGGGCTGCCCCTGACCAAATTGGGGCCCTAAGCGAAATTTTATTTGGAGGCCCCCATCCCAAATGTATCATAGGTATAAAATGACCGTACAACAACTTGCCATTTAACTTGACAACCTTTATTGGCAATAACAAATGTACTGTAGATACGGTAGTTTGGCTGTATGAGTCAAATAAAATAAAAAATTCAACCTGAAATAAATAAATAAACAAATCTGAGTCACAAATAGCCATCAATTACTCATCAAAAGAAAGTAACTTCCACCACCTCAATCCCCCACCCTTGATTAAACACTGAAAACAAAATAAAAGAGGGAGACAGGTTTTTCCTATTTAATCTTATTTTGTTATATTTCTCCCTCTCCCCTCTCTGGAGGCGCCCGATCTCCCTCAGCCCTCCGCCTCTCCCACCTTAATTAAACACTGAAAACAGAAATAAAATACAGAGACATTCTTTTCTATTTTCATCTTATTTAGCTATATTTCTCCCTCTCCCCTCTCTGGGAGCATCTGACCTCCCATGCCCGCATATACCTCCGAGGGTCAGGTCTCCCCCTCCGTGGAGCCCACCCCTCGTCCCCGCACATACTCCTGAGGCTCTTTTGGACGACATGTCGACAACTCTTCACCTGCTGCAGCTCTGCAAGTGCCTGCCAGCGCACTCCTCTTGTTGTTCAGATGTGGAGTGCTGTCAATCATTGCAGCGACGCATGGGCGGTCAG
Organism: Epinephelus fuscoguttatus; assembly: GCF_011397635.1. Classification (NCBI taxonomy): domain Eukaryota; kingdom Metazoa; phylum Chordata; class Actinopteri; order Perciformes; family Serranidae; genus Epinephelus; species Epinephelus fuscoguttatus. Next base: position 4,871,153 of record NC_064752.1, on the reverse strand, counting down.
GTTTCTTCTCTCCTTCCCCAAGCTGATTCTACGCGCGCCTCACGGTAGAGCATGTGCGCATCGATTGCGCATATGCGCAAATGCATCCCCTCGCGCAAAATGTGGCCCCCCATGGAAGATGAGGCCCTACGCACAGCGCGTGTTCTGCGTTTAGGGAGGGGCAGCCCTGGCTTCAAGGCAAAAATACATGTAGCTAGTGATGCCACACCCTGTTTCTATAAGCCAAGGTCAGTGCCTTTTGCAATGAAAAAAAGGTAGAGCAAGAGTTAGAGAGGCTCTTACAAGAGAAAATCATAGAACCAGTGAAGTTCTCAGAATGGGCTGCGCCCATTGTACCAGTCTTAAAACCAGACACCAGAGCGAGAATTTGTGGGGACTATAAACTCACAGTAAACAAAGTGTCCCCTATTGAGCAGTACCCCATTCCAAAAATGGAGGACATGATAGCCTGTCTCACTGGAGGAGAGAAATATACCAAGTTACATATGAGCCATGCATATCAACAGATTGTACTGGATGAGGAATCACGGAAATATATCACAGTGAACACACATAAGGGACTGTTCACATCAGGCCCGTTTCCACTGAAGAAGTTCCTGGTACTATTTGAGGGGCAGGAACTACTACAGGAACGTCCTCTCGCTCGGCCCTCTCAACCGCCGTGTCTCCACTGAGAGAGTGGAGTACGAGGAAGGTTCCTGTAAAGTTACGGGCTCTGGATGTGACGTAATCGTTGCGTGACCATTTTGACCGTTAGCCGATAGCGGTGTCTGTAATAACTCAGTAAATGGCCAGTGAAAAAAATATTTTTTCCAGCGGATGTCTTAGTTACAACATGATTGAGCTAACTGGAGTAGTTTCATGTCGTATCCGACAACGGGAGGTTTTTAACAGATGCTGCTGTTAGCTGTCCCTGTCAGCTGCAGCCACTGATGCTTTCTAGACATCGTGATTTCCCATAACTGAATAAATACCACACATAGCAACACAAAACTGCTTTGCTAACCCTCGTCTGCTGAGTTTTAAATATGCCGGCTATTTTCTTGCTTTCTGTTGACGTCACATCCCACCTTGAGTATATCCAATCAGCACCAAGTAACCCCCAAGCCCCAGCCAGGAGTCTTTTGGGGCCGTTCTGAGTACCTACCCCGAGGCAGGGACTTGTTTAGCCCCTCTGTCCTTCGGGGGTGGTTCCTGCGGTGGAGACACGCACCAACGGCCCCGGCCCCGTAAAATTACCCCGAAGTTCCTGCGGTGGAAACAGGCCTATATACAAGGTTACCTTTTGGTGTGAGCTCCAGTCCAGCCATTTTTCTGCGTACCATGGAGGGTGTGCTGCAGGGATTAGCAAATGTTGCAGTGTATCTGGATGATGTCATTCTGACAGGAAAGGATGATAAAGATCACCTGCAAACACTGGATCAAGTACTGCAGCGACTGGAGGATGCAGGACTTCGCTTAAAAAGGAGCAAGTGTGAGTTTATGGAGAAAGAAGTGACATTCTTAGGACATTGAGTGGATAAGACAGGGTTACATCCACTGCCAGCAAAGGTGAAAGCAGTTCAGGAGGCCCCCACTCCCACATCAGTGACGGAGCTAAAAGCTTATTTGGGACTGTTGAACTTCTACAATAAGTTCCTGCCAAACCTGTCAACATTACTGGCACCTATGCATAAGTTGTTGAGGAAGGATGAACTGTGGTCTTGGGGACCCGAGCAAGAAAAAGCTTTCAAGCAGTCAAAGGAGCTTTTGCAATCAAGCAGTGTGTTAGTGCACTATGATGAAAAAAAAGAACTGATACTGTGCTGTGACGCTTCTCCATATGGAGTTGGAGCCGTGCTGGCTCACCGCATGTCAGATGGAGCAGAGAAACCTATAGGGTTTGCATCACGCACGCTCTCAGCCGCAGAGAAGAATTACTCCCAGCTAGATAAAGAGGGACTAGCTGTCATCTTTGGGGTACAGTATTTTCACAAGTATCTGTATAGAAGGAAATTTGTGATTTACACAGATCATAAGCCACTACTAGGTTTATTCCATGAGATGAAAGCGGTGCCACAGATGGCATCCCAGAGGATAATGAGGTGGGCTGTACTGTTACTGATACCAGAGAGGGGACGAGCTCCCATGATGGAACAGTTACATCAGTCACACCCGGGAATGAGCCGCATGAAAGGACTGGCACGAAGTTACATGTGGTGGCCACATATGGACAGTAACATAGAGAACAAGGTAAAATCATGCACCACATGCCAAGAACACAGAAAGGCACCTGCCTGTGCACCACTCCACCCTTGGGAGTGGCCAGAGAAGCCGTGGAGGAGGCTCCACATAGATTATGCAGGTCCCTTTATGGATAAAATGTTCTTAGTCATTGTGGATGCGCACTCAAAGTGGTTAGATGTATATCCATCAGCTACATCAGCAAACACAATAAACTGTCTGAGAAACAGTTTCAGCACACATGGTATTCCAGGGATGATCGTGTCTGACAATGCCCAGTGTTTTGTCAGCAAACAAACCAAAGATTTCATGACACAAAATGGAATCACACTTGTCACATCAGCACCGTACCACCCTTCATCCAACGGCTTGGCGGAAAGGGCCGTACAGACTTTTAAAGAGCTCATGAAAAAGAGCAGCGGTGACACAGTGGAGACAAGGTTAAACAGGGCTCTGTTTAGCTATCTCATCACTCCACAGTCAACTACTGGACTTTCACCTGCCGAGATGATGATGGGTCGGAAGTTGAGGTGTACACTGGATCTCATACACCCCGATTTGAAAAAAAAGGTGGAGTCAAAACCAGTCTATGGTCAAAACAAGCAAGCCAAAAAGCTCACCATGACCAACATGCAAAAGAGCGCAACTTTGCAGCAGGAGACTTGATCTATACCAAAAACTATGGATGTGGACCTAAATGAGTACCAGGACCAGGGCCGCCCCTCCCTAAACGCAGAACACGCGCTGTGCGTAGGGCCTCATCTTCCATGTGTAACATAGTTAAATAGGTTCAGGTTAAATCCTGCAAAAAATGTGAGGACTACGCCACCTGCTGTCATGAATATGTACCTGCAACAAGAGTTGTAGCGAAGGATTATGGGTAATCCTCAGAGCGCCGGAGGATTTGTCTGAGGTAACTTGTCTGTGAACAAAAATAATGTTAAATAGCTTCACAAGCACTTAAAAAGTAAACTGGCTTTATTTGGTTGTATATTGGTTATCTTGGAATGAAGTCGCCATGTTTTTGTCAAGTCAACCACTCGGTTTTATGTGTTTCATCGCCAGTAAGAGTAGTTTCTGTAGTTTCGCTAGCTAACATTCACGTATGCTACTTTTTCAGACTGCGCATGAGCTGTATGTCCACGGGAGCTGACTCGTTGCCTTTATTTCCCTTTTGTCTAACCCAGGTATGTTGTACTGTTTTAGACATGCAGGTGGATTGTTGTTTAATTCATTTACTGTGTAATTTTGTGGAAAAATTGTGTTACAGAAATGTTATGGTAAAATGAAAAATACTTAAAAACAGGTCACAGTCCAGAGACTGAAAATTGTTTATTTTTATATTTTATTGTATTTATTTTTTTTCTTGTGAAAGAGAGACTTTTCTGTTTTGTTTCATAACATACATAAATCCACTATACGATCACTAAGGATTATGGGTAATCCTCAGAGCGCCGGAGGATTTGTCTGAGACTGCGCATGAGCTGTATGTCCACGGGAGCTGACTCGTTGCCTTTATTTCCCTTTTTGTCTGACCCAGAATAAATCTGCTGTTACCAACACTCTGAGAGCTTCATTTATGCAGAAGACATCACACACACAGGTCACACATGGGGGGCCACATTTTGCGCGAGCGGACGCATTTGCGCATATGCGCAATGGATGCGCACATGCGCTACCGTGAGGCGCGTGTAGAATCAGCTCGAGGAAGGAGAGAAGAGACCTGACCGCCCATGCGTCGCTGCAATGATTGACAGCACTCCACATCTGAACAATAAGAGGAGTGCGCTGGCAGGCACTTGCAGAGCTGCAGCAGGTGAAGAGTTGTTGACATGTCGTCCAAAAGAGCCTCAGGAGTATGTGCCGGGACGAGGGGTGGGCTCCACGGAGGGGGAGACCCGAGCCTCGGGGGTATGTGCGGGGCCGGGAGGTCGGATGCTCCCAGAGAGGGGAGAGGGAGAAATATAGCTAAATAAGATGAAAATAGAAAAGAATGTCTCTGTATTTTATTTCTGTTTTCAGTGTTTAATTAAGGTGGGAGAGGCGGAGGGCTGAGGGAGATCGGACGCCTCCAGAGAGGGGAGAGGGAGAAATATAACAAAATAAGATTAAATAGGAAAAACCTGTCTCCCTCTTTTATTTTATTTTCAGTGTTTAATCAAGGGTGGGGGATTGAGGTGGTGGAAGTTACTTTCTTTTGATGAGTATTTGATGGCTATTTGTGACTCAGATTTGTTTATTTATTTATTTCAGTTTGAAGTTATTTTTATTTCGTATTTATTTATTTATTTATTTCAGGTTGAATTTTTTATTTTATTTGACTCATACAGCCAAACTACTGTATCTACAGTACATTTGTTATTGCCAGTAAAGGTTGTCAAGTTAAATGTCAAGTTGTTGTACGGTCATTTTGTACCTATGATACATTTGGGATGGGGGCCTCAAAATAAAATTTCGCTTAGGGCCCCAATTTGGTCAGGGGCAGCCCTGCTTGAAGCCTTTAAAACCTCCCTAGCTCTGCTTTGAACACTGCTTCATGCCTTGACAGCACTTCCTGTATAGGGTCTTCTCTGTCCTCTGTCTTATGTACAGGTTGCCAGTCCTCTTGGAGAGCTTTAAGCCAACCTCGTCCCAGTAGACTTGTCCCTGAACCTTTGACAACTACTACTGCTAACGTCTTAGTCATGCCTTTGTGTTCAACTTTGACCTTTGTTGCTCCTACTATGGGCACTTTATGGCCACCATATGTTCTCAGTTTTATCCTGCACTTGGCTAGTCTGGGTTTGTCGCTATCACTGAACAGCTTGTGAAATGCCTTCATTGACATAATGGTGTACCCACAGTCAGTATCTACCTCATAGGTTACAAGTTTCCCATTTACTTTTAATTCTGGTTTTTATGGGCTCTTCTCTGGGGATGACTATCTCGTCATTTATGTTGTAAATGGTCATTGCACTATCCTTCATGTGATACATAGTGGAAATTTCATCACTATCACCGTCTTCCTCTTGCATGAAGTTAGCTTTTTTTTCTGTTTGCTTTTCTCCCCTTTAAAGTTCTTAGTCTTTTCCTTTCCCCCTATTTTCATCCTGCAGGCCCTCTTTATGTGCCCCACTTTACCACAATTGTGGCACTTCTCATTAGCAAACCTGCAGTCCTTAGCCAAATGGCTGTCTCCGCCACATCTGTAGCATGTCTTCATGTCACGCTGAGGTTTTGAAAGCGCACTGTTCACCTTGTTGACAGAGCCCGCCGTACGGTTCCATTTGCCCTGCTCTTTAATGCCATGCAAATCCACGATGTCCCTGTTTGCCGCCTCCATGGTCTGCGCAAACTTGAGGGCTTTGTCAAACGTCAATCCGTCCTCCGACAGTAGCCTCACATATTTATTTCTCACAGTTGAGCACACGTGTGGCTGGCGTGCAGAAGCACCGTCTGTGTGTCTGTGTGTCGAGGGTGCGAGCCGCAGCTTCAGCTGCTCAGGTAGAGAGGCTGTGTAGCCCGGTGTGTTTATTCGCTGTTTCGGTTCTGCTATTTATTTGCATTTAGAGGGAATAAATTTCCGTTATAACGGAAACGTGGGCACAGTTATCTAACGTTATACAAAATGCACAGACTAACTAACTAACTAACTGATTGACTAACATAAACAACTGAAAATTGAAAAAAAATAGCTTGCACCGTTAGCTCCGGTAAGGGAAAGCATGAGGGGAAAGCGGCTGACCGGAAGTCACGCACAAAAAACGGAAGTTGATCACTATTTACTTCTGTGTTTGAAAATAAGGTGGATACACCCTGCATAATCATCAGATCAGAGATATTGGATGAAGCGAGATACCCAACTCAGCTCACTTCCTGATTCAGTGACGTCAGCGCCACGCCCCCGCAGCTCTGAATGTATTGTCGTCAATGAGGAAAATGAACGTGATCACAATTTATGGTCAATTCTTTCGCCCTGTAGTCACTAAAGTAAATATTGGGTTCATTTTCCACAAGCCACACATCTTCCCAATATTCTGACTCTAAAGCTGCATTTTTCATCCGCACAGATCAAGAGAAAGTTAACTTTGTTTGAACCCTGTCCGTCTCAGAAAACAAGTTCTCACGAGACCTTGTGATCTTGATAAACAAGCGGTAAAATCACAGTTAGCTTACAAAGTTATTTACCGCTAGTAATAAATAAAAAATGCCCCAGCTTTGTGCAGCAATAGGCTGCAATAATAGGAAGAATGTATTTTCATTCCACCTGCTTCTCGATCCGCATACACAGACATCCACAGAGCCTCTGTCCTGATTGGAGGGAGAACTAACCACGTCCACTTAGGAGACAGGAAGAGTAACCGTTTTCTTAACATTGTATAAGCCTACAGTTGGGTATCTCCCTTCATCCAGTATCTCTGATCAGATGCAAAATACAGGTGCTCCCTTACAGGCCTTGAACTGTAATAACATGCAATAGCCACTTTATAACAATTATTATTATTATTATTATTATTATTATTATTAATAGTCATTCCCAACACTGTTACTGACACAAAATACCGTGTATCACAGATTACATGGTTAAAATCACAGCTGCCTGTTTTACACACTTCGGCCAGCAGGTGGTTTTGTGTGCACATGAAGCCTTGAGAAAAGAACCCTTTTCTGAACCAATTTGCTGGAAAGCTTCAATGCTTCATGAGGCTTCATCTCACCATCACTACTTATCATTTATCTGACAATGTCTCCTCACCCACACACACAAGTGTAACCACACAAACAGGAACTGCTACTGGGTTTAAGAGAAAAACAGAGTGTGCGTGAGAGAGAGTAAGTGTATCATAATAATGATAATAATAATAATAATAAGGGAGAGAGGAGAGGGAGGGAAATGTTGTCTCAGAAATCAACAGTACACTGAGCCAAACTCACAGCACAAGCCTTCACCTGCCTGAGTCAGTAACACCTGAACTCCACCTGCAGTGACTGAGAGATCAGGGAAACTAGTTCACCAGCCAACAGAGAAGATCAAACAGATACCTGCTGAAATCTGTCTCTATTATACAGTCTGTGGTTGGGAAGTGAGTTATTGCATTTCATCACTTTGTGATCACTTTTCTAACTAATGTTTCAAACTGGACAATAAAGCTGAACATTTTAGGGAAACAGGCCAAAAGAAGATCCTGCACCAGGAAAAGATGTAAAGCAACAGACTAAATGTTTTATTCTCCACATAAGGTTTATCTCAGTGTTCACACACAGCTGTATCTGTATCTGAGTACATAAGAAACACAACTACACTTCACAAAAACTCTGCTTCTATTTTAGTGTGTTTTTTACTTTATCTAAAAAAAGTTGAAGCAGCGGACACACGTTTCATTTCATCAGCGATAAGAGTCCAAAATTAAGCAATTCGTGCAACTATCAGTCAGGTTTTAGAAGGCACCACACACACACACACACACACAAACCTGCACATACACAATACATGTAGTTCTGTGTGCATGCATGTAAATTGAAAGTTATATGTCAACTGCAGGAGCAGAAGCTGAAGAGTTGAAATGTAACCTACACTTTATCACAACAGGATGGAGACGCACACACACACACACACACACACACACACACACACACACACACACACACACACACACACACTTGCAGAAGTCATGACGCAACATCTAAAGTTATAAACCACCTCCGGGTATGGAGGCTCCTGCGACACTAGTCTAACACACGGCTGTAATCAATCAGAAGGATGCTGTCATCGATTCTATCAATACTATTGATCAGTGCTGATTATGAGGACATATGACACACACATACTGACAGCTGATGACACAGCTGCAGGTGCTGATGTTAAACAGCTGACGCACCTCAGTAATATTCTGTCTCCTGCATGTTCACACATTCTTCACACATTTAAATCTCATTTCATTACAACTGTAAAATACACTTCAGTCTGAAGATCAGTTTTCTCACCGTTTGCATCAGCAGACGTGATTCCACACCGAGTCAGGAGACAGAGACACACGACAGGAAGCAGCTCCATAGCTCTCGATGTCTTCTGAGGACAACATCACTTCAGCATCTCAGTCTCTGTATAACCGAGCCGGAGCCACTCCTCACAGCGCGACTGGCTGAGCACCAACACTTTTGGTTTGCAGGCTTCAGCAAGCTGCAACAACACAAACACTTCCTGCACTAATCCTAAATTAACTAAATGTTCAAATTATGTGCAAATTAGTTACTGGGTGTGCACCACTAAAGCATAATGTAAACTTGAGAGCAGGTTCTGCATTATTACCTTTAATATGGATGCAGTCCCTCCCTGTCTTGTCCATGAGCAAAAATGTGCTAAAAATTGTTTTTAAAGGAGCAGTGTGTAAGATTTAGGGATATTTAGTGGCGTCTAGTGGTGAGAATTGCAGAGTGCAACCAGCTGAAACTCCTCCAGGTTAGAATTCCTTCAGTGTTCATAGTTGAGGAGATTTTTTACTGGGAGCTGAATTATCTGCAGAGGTCTCGTCCTCTCCAAAACAAACAGACCATAACAACATTTCCCCAGAAATCCTCAAAGAATCTCCCTTTGAAACATACCTATATAGCAGGGCATGCCGTACAACCAAAGGACTAACATCTCACATGGCATCATCAATGACAACTTACCTGGCTACGTTAAAATATCCACAAAGCTGTGTTTTTAGTGAGGAGGACTGACATCAACTACTGGAACAGGCACAGACTGCATTAATCTCCACAAAGCATTAAAGTGTCCTAAGATTTAGTTTTAGTACATCCTCTCTGAGGAATCAACACTTTCTCACTCCAACCTCGTCACATATTGACGATTTAGTCATGGACTTTCCACGTCCACATAGAACTTGCAAGGTACCCTGGGTGTGCTGGTTTTTGACAGGGTTAGGTTGAGGTTGAGGTTCCACTCCAAAACAAACACACACTGTAATGAAACACTGAGCGCTCTGGTTTTGTGTGACTGGTTGTTTTCTATGTTGCTCTTTTTTCTTTTCTTTTTTTTAAAGTTTATTTCTTCGGTTTTTTTGTGTGTGTTTGTGTTTTGTTAATGAAAAGAAAAAGACAGACAGAGAGCTGGACAATGATCTGAGCGGGCTGCAAATGTAGCTCAGTACAGAGTTGTGTCTGTATCTGAGTACAGGGCAGGTGGACGAAGGGGGGCAAAAAAGCAGAACTGATCATCACAGAAACAGTTTGTATTTCATTCTGGTTCTGGAGCTGCCCCAGGAGGATCCTGATCACGTACCAGAACCACCTCAACTGACCCCTCTGGATGTCCGAGCTCCTCCCCCTATCTCTACGGCTGAGCCCAGCCACCCCACGAAGGAAACTCATTTTGGCCGCTTGTATCCGCAATCTCATTCTTGAGGGTGAGGGTTGGGTCGTAGATGGACCAGTAAACTAAAAGCTTTGCCGTCATGGCTCAGCTCCCTCTTCACCACAACGCATGGCGCAGTGCCCGCATCACTGCAGTAGCTGCACCAAACAGTCCCAACCCAGAGGGGGCAATCCACCAGTTTCCTGTAGAGAAGCATGGCCTGAAGTGCTGTCTCTCATCCCGACTGCTTCACACTCAATGCAATTCTAAGGTCACCAAACTGGACCCCTTCCTCCTCCGGCTGTCCATTAAAATCACAAACAGGAGGCAGGAGGCAGTTTCAAGTTAAAAAAAAATGTATGCTTTTTCCAGTGCTCTCATTGCAGAGGGGCTGCTAACTTCAGTGGCTGACACAACTACACAAATGGCCCTGTCTAGAGCCAGCGTCTGGTTTGTCTGTTCTGGGCTACTGTAGAAACATGGTGGTGCAACATGGGATCTCTGTAGACGAGGACCCGCTCCCTATGTAGATATTAATGGCTCACTCTAAGGTAACAAATACTCAGCGATCCATATTTTCTTAAAGCTCTTTTCTCTTGCAGGAGTAGTGTTACCCAGGGACCTCATGTAATTTAGCAATAACCTGTTTGCATGGGATTAAAATCACAGACAACTTCTGCAATTATTACTAATTACTAGAGGTCCCAGGCAGTACTCGTCCCCATAAGGCTTATGATTCCCCTGTACAGATTTGATCTGGGAAGCACACTCACAGGTTTTTTTTTTCAGTTGCTTTCAAACAAGAATTCACAAACATGACTTTCAGTTTCTCAGTTAAGTTCCTCTGTTTCCAAAGTTCCTAGAAGGTTTTGGTGGAACAGAGTATCAAACTCTCAAACTGATAATTAATTCAGTTTTTGACCGGGTCCTCTAAAAGGTCTCATATGACACTGGTTTCCCTACACCAGTGGTTCCCAACTGGTCCAGCCATGGGGTCCAGATTTCTCCTTAGACATTTGTTCAAGGTCCACACAGTTTAATATACTCAGCATCATACATCTACCTGGCCATGTCGTCAAGCTAATTCGCTATCTCTGTTCAGTACCTGTCCATTTTTCACTCACTCTACAGCAGGATAAGGCACTTCAAAATAAAAGCTCTGTGCCAGAAATTCACTGTACTTCAAACTTGACACATTTGTGAGTAACTTGTGGCCCTTTTAGAATGGATGCGTGACCCACTTTTGGACCGCGACACGCCAGTTGCAAACCACTGGTTTAGAGGGTTTTCTGACAACATATATTGCAGATGTTCAGGAGGTTTTTACTGTGAGTTGGATTATCCACAGGTCTCTTCCACCCCAAAACAACTGAACCAGGTCATAAAACCAATAAAAACACAATATAAGGCAATTTCAAGTTAAAAAATGTAATCTTTTTGATGCTCTCGTCGCAGAGGGGCTGCTAACTTCAGTGGCTGACACAAAAACATGAATGGCACTGTCTCAAGCCAGTGATTGGTTTGTCTGTTCTGGGCTAATGTAGAAACATGGCGGTGCAACATGGTGATCTCTGTAGATGAGGACCCGCTCCCTATGTAGATATAAATGGCTCATTCTAAGGTCATGAATACACCGCGATTTTTATTTTCAGGTGATTATAAAAAAAATGAAAACATAATCATTATATTCCATTTCTGCCAATATATGCTCCTAAATCCTACACAAACTTTGATTTGTTGAAGTTTTCCTTCAGTATTTCATCAGCAGCAAGTTTTCCAATCAGTGACATGTTTCATCAATCACATCTCAGGAGAAGAGATGCTTTGTGTGCAGCTCCTTGGAAATACCACACAACCACTAATTGGCACATATCTGCAGTCATGACACAAAATCCAAAGTTATCAGCCAACTGCGGAAACAACAGCTCCAACACTGACAAAGACTTTTACTGTTTGCATTTCCAGAGAAAATATGGTTAATGTCTAACTCAGTTAAAGTCAGGCCATCCCACTTGTTAGCTCATGCACACAGCACCATATTGCACCAATCTGGTTATACGGCCAATCATAATCAGCTGCAGTGTTTATTCAGGTAGCGAGCACACACACGTCTTACCTCCTTCTTACTTTATACTAATAAAAAAAATAAGTCTGAATAGCACTGAGATATCTGACACACCCCCGCACTTGATTCCTGGTAAATATCAGTTCTGCAAACAGCGACGTGTTGCAACACAGAAAGAGAGCTACTTCAGAATTTAGAGGTGAGAGAAGAGGTCCTTCTTGTCATGACAGGATGTTGAAGCCCACCCAACCCTCTCCACTGTGGTAATAATGAAACTGAACCTAAAGTGAAAGTTCCCCTTCACTCAAAAATGTGCGTATTTCCTCTAACATGTCTGACCTTGGCTTCACTGACTTGTGTCTGTGTAAAGTTAGTCATGAGAGGTGTTTTCACGTTCCTCTGCTGAAGGTTGTGATGTCCGTGAATCTGAGATTCAAACGTTCACCATGCAGCTACATTAGGTACAACACTAATACAAAAGCCAGTCTCTGTCTAACGAGTCTGACACACCTGACGCATGGTCGGCCTTCGGTCAGTGTTGGGTCATTGTGAGGGTGTCACTCTAGTCTTTGCAGTCGCGCACCGCCCTAGTCGGCCTGGTCGGCCCTTGTTGGCTGGGCCTTTAGATATACAGTTTAGGTGACTGTACCAAGCAGGGAGGTGAAAACCTAAAACACTGTCAACCATAGTTTTGTACACTAGTTCTAAAATCTGCTGATTAACACCGAGGCCACTAAGTTTCCTCAGAGGCTGTGAGCATCTCTAGAAAATAAAGACAGTATTTCAAGAGATGCTCACCTGGGAGTCCAGAACTGTACCGAGGTATTCATAGTTTTCCACAGTTTCAACATGTTGGCAATGAAGTAACACTGGCTCTGTTTTCAGATGTTAGTTTGTGCAAATGATTCAATCTTTAGTCTTGGCCGCATTAATTTCTAGCTGGCTAATGCAACACCATGTTTGAAGGGCCTTTGTGTGGGTTAGTTAAGCAGCGTCACCTGGTGGGTCTGCTCCCTGACTCGGTCTGTGTACAGGACCAACTAAGTCCATGTTGTCAGCATATATAAACAATCTGAAATGTTTCTCATTGATCATAAATTCATTAGTAAACAGAGAGAATAGCACAGGGGAAAGAACACAGCCTCGTGGGCAGCCTGTGCTCACAGTGAGCACGTCTGACATGCTTCCCCCGACACAGACTCTCTGTGGGTGACAAAGAAAGAAAGTCTCTGACCCAGAGAATTAACTCTGTATTAATGCTGAGATCAGTTAGTCTTTACAGGAGACTAGTGCATACAAGTAGCATAGTGACAGTAAACATGTAGGGCATGAAGATTCTGTGTGTAAACCATACCATTTTTTAGGATTTTTTTGGGGCATTTTAGCCTTTAATGGATAGGACAGACAAGTGTGAAAGGAGGAGACAGAGGGGGAGTGACATGCAGCAAAGGGCCACAGGCTGGAGTCGAACCCAGGCTGCTGCGGCAACAGCCTTGTACATGGGATGCCTGCTGTATCCACTAATCCACCGACGCCTCATCATGCCGACTTTTAAGCCTTTAAAAGTCTTTTATGCCTTTTTTTTTTTTTTGTTGGTATCTGACGCTGCAAGTCACTGCCCAAGCGGTGGATTTCAACAACTTCGGAGTGAGACCGTGCTCGAAAAATAGTTGAAATGGTTTGACTTCACAACTCAGTACGATATAAGTGTTTTTGAACATATATAATGTGTTCAGATGTAAATCACAGATTTTATCCTGACCTTAATATCATAGCTGGTTTAGCTGGAGTACATGTTTAATGCTTTATAAACTTTTGGACAGTTCAATCATATCTGATATATGCATCGCATACTTTGCTTGAAAAGTCTCGATCTGGAAAATAACTGCAGCTGTCACATACATCTAGTCAAGTACAAAGTTAAGTGAAGTAGAAGTAGAAAGTAGCATTAAAAAAAATACAAGAATGTCCATATTGCACTTAGTTTTACCACTGGCCGCCCTTTAACTTTGGATAGAAATTGAAAAACTAAAATTACAGTGTGCTATATAAAATTAAACATCACATGGACAAAGACAAGCATCAGTCATAGGATGATAATCAGTATAAGTAGAGAATGGTACTGTAGTGTCTGTCTGACAAGAACGTACTTACATGTGAAAAACCACATCCTGAGTAGGTTCCTGTTGTAGGTTCCTGTTTGACCCCTAGTATCTGTCTTATGTCTGGTTCTGTGCATTTACATTTCATGTTATAGTAGTTTGTATTTTGGAGTTATACTAGTGCCCACTGTTTAACATCACTGAGTGCCTTTAGCTCACAAACACCTGCAGCTAATTCACTGTTAATGACTGATTAAGCTCAGCTGCCATGTTTGATTAAAGCCACCAGTCACTGCTTGAGAGTGATTTAAGAATATTCTCAGAGCATTCTGAGCAAGAAAGGGACAGAAACTTGTACCTTAGTGAGGAGGTGATGCTGACCCTGTTTCTAGGTGTGACACATACTCACAACAGATGTCAATGGTTGCCATAGACATGCACTTTTATGAGCCTGCAAGGTGTGGACACCCAGTGGAAATTAAATGAACTACATCAGAATATGAGACGAAGTTTTGTCACTGTTTGTGTGATCAGTCTGCTGATGGAAGGTTGAGACAGACCCAAATCATCACTGCTGCACTGTCGTATTTTCCAGTCGCCAAATATCTTAGTGTTGTGATGTCTTTGTTTATTTACTGATGTACATTGTGTAACAACAAACAAAATGACGTAACAACGGTCAGTGGGAAACAAAATCATCAACCCACTGAGGGCAAGATTCAAAATCACACCGAAAATACACGTAAATAATTTAAATCACAGGTTGATCCAACGTGCATGATTTTATCACCTCAACTCATAATGTGACTCAGTAGTGTGCATGGCGGACCTGTCAACTCTGGTGTTCTCTGGTGAATGCCAGTCGGGCTGCACAGTGCTGTGAGCACAGGTCTCACAAAAGGACGTGGGGCCCTCATGCCACCCTCATGGAGTCTGTTTCTGACAGTGTGGTCAGAAACATGCACACCAGTAGCCTGCTGGAGGTCATTCTGTAGGGCTCTGGCAGTGCTCCTCCTGTTCCTCCTCACACAAAGGAGCAGATACCGGTCCTGCTGCTGGGTTGACGCCCTTCTACGGCCCTGTCCAGCTCTCCTGGTGTAACGGCCGGTCTCCTGGTATCTCCTCCATGTTCTTGAGACTGTGCTGGGAGACACAGCAAACCTCCTTGTGCCATCCTGGAGGAGCTGGACAACCTGTGCAACCTGATTGTGCTGCAGGTACGGCCTCATGCTACCAGTAGTGACAAGGACACTAGCAGAAGACCAAACTGGAGAAGAATCAGTCAGGAAGGATAAGGAGAGAGCAACTGTCTGTGGACACCACATGTAAAACCATTCCCTTTTTGGGGGCTGTCTTGCTTTTGCCTCTCCATTGCACCTGTTGTCACTTTGATTTGCACCAAAGCAGCTGAAACTGATTCACTTGTGCTTCCTGAATGGACAGATTGATATCCCTGAAGTTCAACTCAGGTGTTACACTGTGACCATTAAGTGTTCCCTTAAGGATGTAAATACAGGATGTTAACAGTGTAGTGTGTTCAGTGTAACAAAACATCACTTTTAATCCTTGTTTCAGCTGAACAGAAACAAATATATCCAGAGCAGAATAATGTCATTATTTATCTTTTACGGAAGAATCAAATAGTGACATTTCATCATCAATGGAAATTACATCCCCAAAAGTGCAGGATCAGCAACAAACAACAAACAATGCAAGCAAACAATAACCAGCACAGTAAAGTGCACTCTACAAACATTAGCTTGAGATTTTGTGAGATGCTCTTATTCACATTTATGCTGATAGTACCTCATCTCTTATCCAAGAGGCTTCATCAGTTCATGCTTGTCTGACTAGGCTGGAACTAGTCTGACAAACTGGTGTGGAAACCCAGGTATTTAACCTCTGAGGAGGTCTTCACAAGGCCAATGATGTCACTGGTTCGTTAGTGCTCCAATGGTGTGTCAACGACAGTCGTTGAAACTCCTGCTGGTCGTTGGTCATTGCAGTCGTTAGAGTCACATGAGGCCATTTGTGAACGACCATTGTTTTTAGAGGTTAAGCTGTTAAACCTCCTGGGCAAGGATGAAAGGACAGCATTATAGGTGGGGGATAGGTGGTGTCGCAGACCTCCTCCTCTACTGAGAGATGGTTTTTCCAATTTCACATAGATGGCTTCTTTTACAATTCTTTCAAACCAACTATCTTCCCTGTCCAAAATGGGCACATTGCTGTCTTCAAAGGAGTGTGCTTTCTCTTTGAGGTGTAAACAGACAGCTGAGTCTTGCCCTGACGAGTTCGCCCTTCTGTGTTGGGCCATGTGTTTGCTTAGTGGTTGTTTTGTTTCACCAATGTACAAGTCTGGGCATTCCTCACTGTACACCAGGTTGCTCTTCTTGGTGGACGCTGTCCAATGCAGATGTACGTGCCACAGACCCTGGAATGATGTGTTCACTCAATGACTGCCTGACTGACTGATGTTAAAAGCTGGATCTCAAAAAATTTTCTTCAGCTGAACTCAGACAAAAAAGAGACTGTTGTCATCGGGCTGCAGCACATTACAACAAATTCTGCCTGTGGCTGGTCCCCTGTTAGATGATATCAAAGCTGAAATCTGGTTTAACAGTAATTTAAGTTTTGAGCAGCACATCACAACATGTTTTCATCATCTTAGAAACAGTTCAAAAATACGATCCATTTTAACTTTTAAGACACTTAGACAATTTTAAAAGCTTTCATCTGTCACACCTGGATCACTACAACAGTGCATTTTCTAACCTGAATCAAAAATCTATTAATGGACTCCAGACTGTACAAGAATTCAACTGACATGACGATGACATCACTCCAGTTTCAGCCTCTTTACAGCGGCACCCAGTATGTGTTAGATTTTAAGATTTAACTGATTACTTTTAAGGCTCTCATGGTCTCTCTCCCAGTTATATCTCTGACCTCTTTGTGACATACACCCCAGGACGTATGAGGTCCTCGGGCAGAGGTCTTCTGTCTGTTCCAGAGGTCTGGCTGAAAACTAAAGGGGACAGAGCGTTTGCTGTTTGCTGGAACAGTCTGCCCGAGGTAATCAGGTTGGCCGAGTCAGTGATGTCTTTTAAATCTCTTCTTAAAACATACTTTTATCAGAGAGCCTTTCCTGATGTTACCTGAATTTTAAGTTCATTTAAACTGTCTCTTATTTCCTCAGTTTGTATACATTAAAATGTTTTCATCAGTTCTTTTAAAAGTTGTCGTCATGTCTCGTCTGTTTTAATCACTGACATGTAAAACACTGTGTAACTCTTGAAAAGTGCTTTATAAATAAAGATTATATTTATTATTTTCTTAATCACTTTATTGTAATTAGCTATTTATTGTTTTCATATTGTTTTTTTTATTAAAAGCTTTATTGATAGTAAAGTATGCCTTGTTCTTCATTTTCATTCAGGGACATTAAAATGACTGGAGGCCTCGTGGCCATAATCAGCAAAGTGGTGGTGGTAATTTTGGTTTGGGGGGCTCCAGTGTAAGAGGGCCCAAAATGTTCAGTAACAGCCTTTGTCCAACCACTTCTGTAAATTTAAGAAACCACTGAATTGACACTCATGCCCACTTCATGCTGTGATTGGCTGGCTGTGCATCGGTAAGGTTACCAGGGTTTGAATGTCTCTATCTGCTCTGTTTTTCATTTGTTACACAACTGCTTCTGTCAATTTTCATGTGAGCACTAAGAATGTCTGAAAATGTGATATGTTATCCCCATATTTAAATGATATATCATCTGTGATAGTAACCAACCACATGCCCCTGATTTTACATGCATAGTCCAAAAACTCTGCAGTGAATACGACCTGAGTAAAGACTTTGTTTGACTTTTCTTCGTGGGCTGTCGTGTCCCTGATTATTCAGTGGCCGTGTAACTTTGTCCTTGGAGTTGAACCTGCAGGAAAAAACACAAAATGTGTTAAATAAAATCAAAACTTGGAGTTTATGGAGCACTTCCCCATAGTCAGTGTATGATATACAGTAGCTGTCAGTCAGAACGTCCCAAATTTGTAGAAGCAGGCTGGAGTCTGACAAGGAGGCTCAGCAATGTGCTGCTGTGGAGGGTGTTCTTTCGACAGGGAACTGAAGCCATTACATTTCTTTTTTGAAAGCCAGACTCAACTGAGAAGAACAGTGATCTGACATCACTAAACACGGGAGCTACTGGTCTATTGCTGCCTCTGTCAGTTGTATATGTATATATATATATCTATGTGTCATAATGTTTAAAGTGGTTAATTCGAGCTCCAGGTCCGGCACTGTATTCACTTTCAATTTTCAATTAATCAATTTTTTTAAGGCCCAATATCACAAATCACAATTTGCCTCAGAGGCTTTACAGCATACGACACCCCTCTGTCCTTAGGACCCTCGCAGCAGATAAGGGAAAAACTTAAGTAAGGCAAGACTTGCAGAGATCTACCCAAGTGTTGACAACAGATGTGACCACTGCTCATATCTTCTATCTGTCCCAAACTAAAGAGCTCCTGGGCCGACATTTTAGAAACCTTGTCTGAAACTTTAAAAAAGTATTTGCAGCCCTGCACTCTCATAGCACCGTTTGGGGTTCCAGGAGACATTGCCACTCTAACCGCCGGACAAGCTGATCGATGTCAGAATTTTGCTTGAAAGCCTTGCAGGCTCACAAAGGGGTGTGTCTGTGACAACCAATCACATCTGTTAAAAGAATGTGTCATACCTAACGACAGGGTCAACCACACCTCCTCACTGAGGTTAAAGTTTCTGTCTCTTCCTCACTCAAATCTCTCTTAAGCTAGGACTCCTTACTAAAAGTTTTTAGGCTAAGTTAGGAGCTCTCTGAGAGTTTTCATAAGCCCCTTTTACACTGCCAGATTTTCCACGAATGTTGGGCCATTTTGCCGCCAAGCTGCGAGCGTTTAGACACACAGAGCCAGATTGGCGAGGTGATCCGAGGTGCCCAATTTTCCACCTCGTAGAGTTGACATATTGGTGGAACCTTTTTTTGAATGAGGCAGCCTTCCGCCACAGGAGGGGCTGTTGATGACTTGTGGGAGGAGCTGCTGATGACGCTGCATGTGCGACCCACTGGCGGTGGATAAACAGGAGGGCCCTCATTGGCCTCACAAACGAAGAGGCCATTAACCGTCAGATGACGGGGACGGTGAAGGACGGGCCGACTTATGAGAGAATCGCCGAAGCACTGACCAGCCGCGGCTCTTCACTCATGCCCCCCATTGCCCCAAAAAAAGTTGCATTCTGTATAAACAAAAGTAGGCAGGTGATTTTGCTTTCATACTGCCAATGCTGAAAGAAGACTGATTGGGCTTTCCTGCAAATTTGCACAACTCCTGTTTAAAAAGGGCTTTAGAGTGTTTGTGAATGCAGCCTCTGGTATTTTTCCCTCAAACTTGAGAATGTAAAATTCACTCTTCGAGGCTCTGCAGACCGTTTCCATAAGAAATTGCAATGCTTGTTAGTTTATTTTAATATCGTTCAAACCCTCCCTCCTGAACAGGAGAGATGTACTATGTCATTGTACATTATTGTTATTCACTGTTACTCAATAGACCTTCTCCTCTTGTTTTCCTTTCCTTTCTTTTTATTTACTTATTGTTTACCTCCTGTGTCAGCCTGCTTCCCCAAACTGGGAGCGTGCCGTCTGACATCTACTGTAGGTAATAAACTACCATAGCCAAGAACCCCATGCAAACGCACTTCAAAAAAACTGAACCATCCCTTAAAATATGATTTATTTTAATTAAAACCAGAGGTCTCATATATAAATGTAGTCTCTGTGGATTTTGTATGAATGTAAATATCAACAGAATGGTTCATATTTGAGAAGACAAACACAACTGTCAAGACTCTGGACAGAAATGTTGGTACTTAAACTTACCTGTATCAGGTCTTCTGATGTTCTTTAGAGCAAAAGCCACTATAATAACTACAATTACAGCAGCTCCAATAAGCCCTGCAGTGACCCATCCTCCTCTGCTGTTGTCTGAAACACATCACAAAGAGCTGATGTATATATATATGATATGTCATCGACTAAGTATAGAGAACAGTTCAATGTGCTGCTAAAATCTATCAAAACTAAAAGTACAACACATGAGCACCTCAAGGAGGAAACTTACCAGTGATATACACATATATGTCAGCATGAATCTGATGGTTGATTTCCTCCTGTGTGACCACACAGCGATAGTGGTCGGTCCTTGTCACAGTAGTTTGGAGGATGATGTCATAGCTGCCTCCTCTGTCTGTGACCTGTGTCTCCTCAGCAGGAAGGATGTTTCCAGCACTGTCCTTCCACTCTGCTTTAGGTTTTGGAGAAGCACCATGAACCTCACACTGCAGCTGCACTCCATCATCTGTGGTACCAAGTATTCTGATGTTTGGCTTTAGAGACGAAACTGTGAACACAGAATAAACAATAACTTATAAAGAATAATTACAGGATTAGACTTTTTTGTTCGGCCCCTCTCTGCTTGTATATGAACATATTTCAGCGGTGGGAAAAACAGAGAAACTAGAAAACAACATGAACCTTAATTAAACATCTGAGCCTTGTTTGATGACCTCACACTGCAGCAGTGACCTGTCCTCTGTGTTGCAGCTTATGACCTGCAGGTGCCAGACAACACGGTGGGGACGAGGATCCAGTCATTAAATAAGTGACGACCTCTATAACTGTTTCATTAAAGTACTCACCAACAACAAGATCAATGTGGAATATTTGAGGCGTCTGAAGAAGTGGAAAAAAGCAGGTGTAGTCTCCACTGTCAGCCATCTTTGTATTTCTGATGATGATGGAGGCGTTGCCGTGTTTCAGCTCATCTTGGAAATGAAAGACTCGACCTTTGAACTGCTCATCTTGACCTGAACCACCATTGTTGTAATGGAGGCCTTCATCATACATGAACACCCCCATCATACCATCATGTTTCCTCCAGTCAAAGAGTTTCTGCTCGATGTTCTCCTTGGTGCTGAGGGAACAGGGTAACGTAACATCACTCCCTTCTGACACCAACACTGTGATGGCCGCTGGTCCTGGAACATAAAAACATCATATGTTTGCAACATGTGTCACCAGAATTATTTTCCAGACCTGAGAGGTTTGTTTCAGCCTCTGTTTTAAATAATGTGGCGCCCTCTGCTGTCCAAAAACCCACATTTCTCTTTATTGTGTAAAACCTCTGCACAAAGGCTCAGGTTGGTGGTGCTGTAAACACCAGTTTACAGGCAGTTTAGTGGTCTTATTCCTCCTCCTCAGAGACCACACAGTTTGTCTCCCTGTGCTTTGTTTTTGAGTTGTACTAATTCTGCTAATTACCTGTGGCAATGCAGCTTTCCTGTACTGGGAGTAGTGAACTTCATGGAATCAAACAAGTACTTTAACAACATTTTGCAGCAGCATCTTTGCATAGTGATTCAAAATTACTGAAACTACAAAGAGTTCTGGGTCATAAAAGGAAATCTTTTTATTTTTTTATTGTGTCATTGCTTCTCTTCTGTGATTAAACCCCATTTTGACCACAATTAACCTTCAGTGTTGATTACTGTAATTTATCCACAAATGTTCAGAGAAGTTGTTGAATGCTGTTTTAAAGTTACCTGGCTAACTGAGAAATCCTGCTTGGTGCAATAATTCCTCCACCTGGACTCTAGTTTCTGGCTGATGGACACTGTATACAAAACAAAGCTGGCATTCTTTGCTTTTCCCCATGAATAAAGTTGGTATGTTATTGGTTTTGGTTCACATATGACCTGTCATGTACAGTAACCAAGTAGTCTCAGTTGCCTTTTTTAAGTTGCTTTAGTAAACCAAACCACAGTAGATTTCTACTGAGAGTAGCTCTGCTGGAGTCGAACTTCTTCCAGTGTGAATTAATTGGCTGCTTGCAAAGCTATTAAAGTAGCTTCTCCAACACTGAAAGCTGACACAGGAAAGACTTACAGTGCAACACTGAGATCAGCATGTCTCTTGTCAGGGGTTGAAATAAAAAAGACCTTGGATTAAAAATACACTTTGATTTCATGATTTTGGATTTGGGCTGGCGACACAGAGAAATTCAAATATCACAATATCTTTGACCAAATGTCTCGATATCAATACTGTGGCAATATTTTAGGGTGAACTATTGGTGCTTTCACAAAATATTTACACAATGAGATTTTTGATGGATAATCATCCAGTAACGTGGACATAATGACGGAGGGGATGAAGGCAAAAAACAGAACAGCGAGAAAAGACTGGTGAGTTTAGAAAATCACATCACTTTACTGTAATGCAGCCTTAAAACCAGCAAAAGACAGCACTTACTATATGATATCCAACATCTATAAGATGATATTCAGTCTCATATCCTGATATCAATATAATATTGATGTTGCCCAGTCCTATTTTGGATTCAGCAACACAAAGTGTCAGTCATCATGTAGCCATGTATGCTGCATCACTGCTGCCACCGTCCATCCTTGTCTTTGTCATGCAAATGTTCACTCTTAATAAACTTTTATTAATCTATTTAACTTCTCAATTTAATGGATGTTTCACAGAAGAGATTGAAAGAAACAAATTATTAAGCACTTGATGGAAAAACAGGCTAAACACTGGTGATGGTACGGCTGTCACTGGTGGTTTTAGTGTCTTTTTTTAAATGGTAGCTTTGAGTGAAACAGCAAACACAACTTCACAAATACTAAATGGATAAAAGTGAAAGGGCTCATTGACTACATATGAAAACATAGCAGGTGATAGCGTTGACCTGACACCAATAAAAAGGAGAACAAACATCCTCCATCACACCCTCTTAGATAATATTTGAATTAAGATACCACAAAAGGATAACGAGTTAAAGCAACAACCTGAATACACAAGTGCAGAAACACACTGCATGCAGAGTGCATGTTATATTATATTTCATTATATCAGATAATTCAGAATGCTGCTGCTAGGGTCCTGAAAAAACTAGGAAACATGACCACATTACTCCAGCTCTAAAATCCTTACGCCTGTCACTCAGAGAATTGATTTCAAAATCTTGCTGCTCGTATATAAATCACTCTGTGGCTGAGCACACAAATACATCTCTGACATGCTTGAGACATGTGAACCCTCTAGGACCCTGTGGACATCTGGGGCCGGCCGATGGACCGTCCTGAGAGTCAGGACAAAACATGGTGAAGCAGTGTTTTGTCATCATGCAGCACAAACCTGGAATAACCTCCCACATGATGTTAGACAGCCCCGACTCTGAACACTTTAAGTCAAAGCTGAAAACATTCCTTTCTACACTGCCTACTCCACCTTGTGATGACTGCACGTTTATTTTTGAATTCAAATTTAAATCATCTTTTTGTCTTTGCATCTCTTGTCTGCACTTTTGCTATTTTTAATGGTGACTTTTTGTAAAACTGTAAATAATTTAGTGATAAATTTTGCCTTTCATCTTTTTTCTTTTCACTCTTTTCTGTATCCTTTATTAACTTTTATATTTCATTGCTCTGTGAAGCACTTTGAATTGCCCTTGTGTTTGAAATGTGACGTGTTTCACCTTCACAGTTTTTAACCTAACTGAACATTTCTGAAGATTTTGGACTGTCGTGTTTGACCACTGATTAACTGATTGTATTTGATGATTAAAAACACACGTGGCACGTGTAACACACAATAGACACAATAAAGCCTGCAGGCTTATTTCCATTGGGGTCCTCTGGTATTAAACTTCACACACTCACACCACATGATAAAACATGCAAACAATATCATCAGTAGCAGGCAGCAGAGTAGCTATGTCAGCATGCTTGTTTTGTTGGTTACAAGTTAAAATTTGAATATGCTGCATGGTAGGCCAACTTAGTGACAATTTCTTTAAGGCCACTTCTGTGACATACATACAGATTTATGGGTGAATTATTCAACCCTCAGCACAAATCAGGGGGAAGTCCTTTAAATGTTCATCTGTCTGGTAGAATTCAGAGACTTGAAGACTACATTACAAGAATCTGAATAATACTTTCCTAAAAACACAAGTAGTGTTTTCTGTAAGCAAATATGCCAGCGCCACAAAGGAAATTTAAGTTTGCGTCAACACATTTGTCCATTCAGAAATTACAATATCACACACAGTTCACACACAGGCCGAAACTGAAAGTCCAAATGTCAAAGTATATAAAGAATATATTCTGTTGATCAATGATCACACAAGAGTCGACAAATACAGCATACAGTTATCAATATGAGCCAGTTCAACCTTGCAATGATTTGTACTATGTGCCTGTGCCAGTTGATACTTAACGTAGCCTACCGCAAAACTTCAATAAACAGTCTAGTCCCAATTAAACACCCAGTCCCTTTAACTAGCCCAGGATAAAGTGGTGTTGTGTCCGTATGCTGCCCATTATCCTTGAGTGCTGTAACTCTCTCCCTCTCTGATGTGCTGTCTGTCGGAGCTGGATCAAATATATGATTTATGATTAATATATTATCTGAAACCAAATTTGATTGAAAGTGGTTTAAATAAACAATGTGATTGTATGTCCCATCTTTGCTGAGCAGCGGTTTTGTGTAAAATGAATTAAAGGCCTGTCCCAAATATAGGCCTGCTGATTTTAGTGATCTAAGCAAATAATAGCCCGGGCTATTAATTTAAATTTTACAGTAGTTATAGTACGTGCCAAAAAAGGCAAACATGCATATCACATGAATTTTATTCTTTTCTCCAAAGATGATTTCACCACATTTACCAAACTTCTTTTGAGATGCTCTGTTAAAAAACTGTGGAAAAAAAGAAAAAGGCATTCATTTTATTCTCTTGTAGGGTTCTTCCGTGACCATCAACTGTTGACATGCAACACCTACAGTAAGCGCCTCCAGCTTTTAATGCTGCATTCTGTAGTCACAGAAGAACCATTGAAGGATGTCATCCAAACTCATAAATACTCAAACGGTTTCTTTTTAAATGGCACTAGTTCAGATATTTGTGTTATTCTCTTTGGTTGGACCGCTACAGCCATAAAGGTTTTGACCTCTAGTCTTATTCAAGTTATATTTTTCAGAGTAGGAAATGATGAATAATGACCTCCTCCTCTCCTTACATGCCCCTTTCTCTTTGATACATGCCTGCACACATCAACACAGAGGTGCATCTTTTATAGATAGATGCGGAAGAGCTGTGCAAAGTTTCTCACAGGTGCTTTGAATATTCACATTCATAATTATGACAGTAACTTCTATCAGCTGTGACCCGATGTTGTCGTTTTCTTTTAATGCAGTTAATCCAATAGAGATGCGGGTCTCTGGACATTTGTGTTCGGTGTTTTGAAAAAGGTTTTTACAACTGTGTGAAAGCAGTGACAAAGTATTAAAACACATTTGCAAGAGAAGACTTCCGCTGCTGAGACGGTGATGTTTGCCATCAGGTGGATCCAAGTTTAATTCAGCATGTTTCTTAGCAATCGAGAAAAACTGATTCTTACCGTTTTTATCGCAGAGTGATTTTCCAGTCATACACAGAAGGCAGAAACTCAGGAGCTGCAGCTGAAGCTTCATAGCTGCTGAGTTGATCTTTGGAGTCATTATTGTCATAAAAGTCGGATGTGTTTTTAATCGACGTTGCACCGAGTTTAAATTATCTTTCGTTATCATCTCACCTGGCCTCAGGTGTCACACCTTCAGAATAAGAGCGTGTTTTTACTCAGTTAATCATTGTTAGGTCAGATATCATTAGCAGCAGCAGCAGATTAGTTCCAAACTTAATAATTATTGTGTCTTTAAAATGTTTGTTTCTTCTTTTTAACACCTTCTGTGATATCATGACTCTCAGTTTTATTTTTCAGTGCTGCTTCCTGTCCCGTTACTGTGTTTGTGCTCCCTTTGCTAAGAAGGACTTTGTGCATGTAATTAACCTCTGGTTTGTTTGTGTAATAAAACTTTATAAATTTTATAATGTAGGGCCAGCACAAAATGAGGTCAACTGGTAATTAAAACACTGAGAAATAGACACGCACTCAGGGAAATAAAATAAAGCTTATTTTCTTACACTATAAAACATTATACTGTTAAAAGCTCACACAGAAACAGAAGATAAGGGTTTCTCGTCATGCATAAAAAAAACCTTCAAAAAAAATCTACATACAGTAACAAGCCAGAAGTTTAAAATGAGAAAGAGGACATTAGAGACATCAGGAGAATCCATAGAAGATTTTTTATAATTTTGCATTCATCTGCTGTTAACTCCTCCACCCTTAATGATTAATGAACAGTTTGTCAAAAGTAGCTGAGCTCCAGTGTCTACTGTCCGTCTGCACTCAATGTTCATTTGCTTTTTTTTTAAAAGCGTATCTAAATATCAGCTATGACATTATCTGCTTACAAAATCCCCAGATATCTATAAGCTACCGTGGTTTGTGCCTCCAGACGACTTAAAATGCTTTGAGCTGAATCACTGAAACACTGCCTCACTTCTCTCCAGTGAGACTGAAATAAATCAGATATTACGAGATGAGCCGAGACCTGAACATGATCCCCAAAAATCTGTCACTGTTTGAACAGAAGTTAAAACTTGAGATATGTGTCATACAGTACACTTTCAGGAACTCAGTGTATGATGGGAAAATGTGTCTGTAGGTTTCAATGTGCATTTGTGACTCACAATAAAAACATGAAAGTAACAGAGGACTTTTACCATAACAAAACATTTATATCATAAACTGGTGCAGAAAAATTCAGAGTGCAGAAAATTAAGTGTCTGATGCTCAAATTTTTCTTGTGGAGGACCCAAAACCCTCCATTTCATGTGTGTCAAACTAATGTTAAAACAAAGCCTATGCACTTGGGTGTGTGAACCAGGTGTGAATCTCTGCTCTGAGCCACTTAAGTGGGATTTATCTTTGTGCATCAGCTCTATGCAGACCCCACACCGTAGCCTACGCATGTGGAGCATTAATGTGTGAGGTGCATATCGGTAACTAGAAGAACCAGGTGTGGAAGGGAGAAGCTTTGTTTTGAGCAGTTTTTGACCGTGTTGTGGAAGCATGTTGAAGTAGGCCTATTGGCGTGTAAAACTGAATTTCTGAATGGCATAATGTTTACATATGGACAATGCTGTTGCCCTTCTGTGTTATGGTGAGCATGTATATATATTTTACTGAGAATAAATGGGTCACCAAATCCAAAGAGAAAGTGCTCTGGACATTGGTGTGTTGTTAGCCCAGAACACGAGTCCAGAACAAGCTCTACCGTTCACCCCTCAGTGGCTCGTTGACATTTTGTTTTGTCAAAGTCACTTCAGTTTTTATAGTTTTTAGCCTGAGCAGCATTTGTCCTACAGGCTCCCTGCTACTATTTATTATCTACTCCAAAGACTACAGATGACACCGTTGTGATTTGACTGTCTGAGAGTGTTTCATTGATCACCACTCTCTGATCTATATTCACCTTCATCCAGCTGTTTTCACTTTGTGCTGCTGCACATCAACCACAACAGCAGGTGGAGATGCTGACTGCTACTGATCTTCTGCTTCAGGATAGTCTGATTCCAGGACTTCATACAGCTCAATGGTTTGTACAAAGGAACAAAGGTGGAGTTTCAGTCCCGTCTTTTGTTTTAGGATAGTTTGAGTGATTTATCTGATGACAGAAAAAAAAGGAATAACAAAGGATATTATTCTAGAGATCATAGTTCCTGATAACTTAATAACTTAATAATCCAACAAAGGCAATTTAGCTTCCCAACTTGAACTAACAGTGTAAACTAAACATGAAGAGAAAAACTTCACACAAATGAAAGTTATCTGTACAGCAAATGAATTATAAACTACTAAAGCTGCTATGAACACATTTAAACAAAGGGAAACTTACATTTCATATACAAGAGGATCTGCCACAGGTGAGCTGACTGCCTTTAAAGGCTCTGAGGCTCCGCCCATCCAGGGAGCAGAGAGCCAGGTGGAGGAAGATTAGAGGGGGTGGGGATTTTGGAAACACATCAAATATAATCAGTCATTTTTAGAATAAAATCAAATAATCTCAGGTATATTTTAACTCATGCTCTGAGCTCTAAACACAGGAACACTAGTTTTACCAACTGTTTATAAAATCCCCAAACTGAGACTTTTCTTTTTTATAATAGAAGAAGAAGAAGAAGAAGAAGATATACTTCATTAATCCCTGAAGGATTTTCATAAACACACAGGTCAGACGTCATGCACATGCACAAACAGGACCTATACATGCATTAAGGGAGAGATGTCAGAGCAAGGGGGCACCGAGCAGTTGGGGGTTTGGCATCTTTATCAAGGGCACCTCGGCAGTGCCCAGGAGGTGAACTGGCACCTCTCCAGCTACCAATCCATGCTCCATACTTGGTCTGAATGGGGACTTGAGCTGGTGACCCTCCAGTTACCAACCCAAGTCCCTACAGACTGAGCTGCTGCTGCCCTCAAATATCATAATGATAATACACAAATGAGCTAAAAATACAATTTCATGTTCATCATCAGGGTTCAGCCCTGAGATTTACAGTAAGACCTAAAACACCTCTGTATTAACCCTGTAACATTTGTGAATTACTGAATTATTCTTTTCTGTCATACCTTTTACAAAACCACTATATGTGATCATCAAAACATTTAAAGTATCTTCTGCTTCAATGACAAATTGTCCAAAAAGGGAGAATTCAGACTCTACTGATGTGGATGGAAGGGATTCCAAACTCTCTTTGGAGGAACATAATTCACAGATATCGTAATATATTCACAACTTTGTTGTATTTATTTTATTTACTTATTATTAGCACCACAGGCCTCATATATCAATGTAGTCTCAGTGAGGTTTTATGAAACAGAATGGTTCATATCAGAGAAGAAACACAGCTGTAAAGACTGGACAGATATGTTGATATATATCATTTAAAGTTGGCTTTACTTCTACTTTTGATGCACTTTGAAGCTAAACACAAATCTACAACTGCAATAAACTGCAAATGTTGTAACTACAAAAAGAAATCGCTTGCTCCAGTCTCTTATAGTGCTGCCTGAAAAAACATCACAAAAAGCTAATCTAACCCTCAGAATAAAACTGCAAATCATGAACAGCAGATCGATCGTCAGCTAAACACACAGAACAGTTCATTTTGATCATGAAAAGACATGAAACACACATGTACCTCAGCATGAATCTGATGGTTGATGTCCTCCTGTGTGACCACACAGCGATAGCGGTCCGTCTTGGTCACAGTAGCTTGGAGGATGATGTCATAGCTGCCTCCTCTGTCTGTGACCTGTGTCTCCTCAGCAGGAAGGATGTTTCCATCACTGTCCTTCCACTCTGCTTTAGGTTTTGGAGAAGCACCTCCAACAACACACTGCAGCTGCACTCCATCATCTGTGGTACCAAGTATTCTGATGTTTGGCTTTAGAGATGAAACTGTGAACACAGAATAAACAATAACTTACAAAGAATAATTACAGGATTAGACTTTTTTGTTCGGCCCCTCTCTGCTTGTATATGAACATATTTCAGTGGTGGGAAAAACAGAGAAACTAGAAAACAACATGAACCTTAATTAAACATCTGAGCCTTGTTTGATGACCTCACACTGCGGCAGTGACCTGTCCTCTGTGTTGCAGCTTATGACCTGCAGGTGCCAGACAACACGGTGGGGACGAGGATCCAGTCATTAAATAAGTGACGACCTCTATAACTGTTTCATTAAAGTACTCACCAACAACAAGATCAATGTGGAATATTTGAGGCGTCTGAAGAAGTGGAAAAAAGCAGGTGTAGTCTCCACTGTCAGCCGTCTTTGTATTTCTGATGATGATGGAGGCGTTGCCGTGTTTCAGCTCATCTTGGAAATGAAAGACTCGACCTTTGAACTGCTCATCTTGACCTGGACCACCATTGTTGTGATGGAGGCCTTTATCATACATGAACACCCCCATCATACCATCATGTTTCCTCCAGTCAAAGAGTTTCTGCTGGATGTTCTCCTTGGTGCTGAGGGAACAGGGTAATGTGACATCACTCCCTTCTGACACCAACACTGTGATGGCCGCTGGTCCTGGAACATAAAAACATCATTTAAATATATTTGTCACATGTGTCACCAGAATTATTTTCCAGACCTGAGAGGTTTGTTTCAGCCTCTGTTTTAAATAATGTGGCGCCCTCTGCTGTCCAAAAACCCACATTTCTCTTTATTGTGTAACTTTTGTTTTCTATAAAGACTCAGTTTACACACATGTAGAACTGAGACTGTTTGCCTGTAAACTGGTGCTGTAAACACCAGTTTACAGGCAGTTTAGTTAGTGGTCTTATTCCTCCTCTACCAGAGCTAATTGTGGCAGAGACCACACAGTTTGTCTCCCTGTGCTTTGTTTTTGAGTTGTACTAATTCTGCTAATTACCTGTGGCAATGCAGCTTTCCTGTACTGGGAGTAGTGAACTACATGGAATCAGACAAGTAGTTTAACAACATTTTGCAGCAGCTTGCTGGTATTTTAACTACATTCACATTTGCATCGTGATTCAGGTAGTTACAACTCCAGTTCCATAAAAGATGGGACACTGTGTAAAACATGTTAGTAATATTCAGTTTATTACAGTACAAAGATATTTAATGTTCAACTGACCTCATTCTGAATTAAATGCCTACAACACTTCATAAAACAGTTTAGGACAGAAGCAACAAAAGACTGTACAAATTGTTGGATGCTCAAAAACACCTGTTTGGAATATTTTGCAGGTAAACAGCTAATTAGTGACAGATGATAGTATCATGACTGGGTGTGAACGCAGCATCCTCAGAAGTCTCACAAAAAATACTTCTCTTAAACCCAGGGTTTTCTTCAGGTGAATATATGCTGTGCCCCACCTCTGTCAAACAAATAAAATAAATAAATCTACAAAGTTGATATTTACCATTTCCATCACAAAGTGTTTTTCCAGTCAAACACAAAAGCTTCATGGATGTTCATTTGACGTATGGATTCATTATTGTAACAAAAGTCAGAAGTGTTTTTATCGTCACAGTACCAAGTTTCAGTCAACTTTAGTTTTCATCCCAGTCAGAGGCCCGGACGATGAAGCAGGATTGGGATATAGCAGGTTAACTTCAGGGTTAACTCTGGGTTTTCAGTGCTGTGAAGGTGATTCTCTTTTTACCAGGATAAATCACTGTGGCTGTCCAAGATCCTTATCTTGAGATTTAGATAAATACTATGTGACCTCATAGATGAGACGCAGCTGTCTGTCTGTCTGTCTGTCCTGTTTTGTCCTCCTAAACTTGTAGTAACTTAGTGATTCTTACAATTTTCATCACACAGTGTTTTTCTAGTCAAACACAGAAGACAAAAACACAGCAGGTCCAGCTGAAGCTTCATCGCTGATTCTGTGTCTGGAGTTTCTCTTTCAGATGGAGTCACTAAGTTTCGTTTTCAGAGGTCTTTTGGTTAAAGTTGGGGGTCAAACAAGGTCAACTATGAATCTTTCTATTATGACTTTTTGAGCCATGGTGGTTTTATATTTGTGAAACTTTCCTCAAGCTGACAAAAATGATTTTAAAAATCTGTGGCACCATCACGATGTGAAGTCAATGAGCCGAGCTGGAACTCACAGGTGGGGCCAGCGGGAGAAACACTGCTGCACATATTCAGTGGGCCGCATACTGTGGAAGTAAACCTGGCAGCTAGAAACATTTTTGGTGCATGCATCAGGCGGGCAACCATTTTTGGTCCGGTCTAGTTATTATTAAAATATGTATGTGGTCGATGTGGAAACGCAAACGGCCCTACCTAGGATTTGTACGCTCTGGGCTACTGTACAACAACATAGCGGACTCTGTCAAAGAGGACCCGCTCCATCGCTGAGTTCTGAATCACATACTTTTTGGTTTTGCTTTTAGCAGGTACTGCAGCCGCCCTTAAAAAGCACGCACCGTTGCACGCTCACAGTCGGGACACACTACTGCATCCTGACAATGAGCCTTAAACTTTAACTGTCTGTCTTATGCAGAGGTGGGCAGAGTAGCCAAATATTGTACTCAAGTAAGAGTACTGATACTTTAGAACAATATTACCCAAGTAAAAGTAAAAAGTAGTCATCCAAATAATTACTTGAGTAAGAGTAAAAGAGTATTTGGTGAAAAAACTACTCAAGTACTGAGTAACTGTTGAGTAACGTCTGATTTCTTTGTAAAATAAGAACATGAACGTAATCAATCAATCAAAAATAATAATCTGCAAATTCATGTATTTTAAACGATACCCCTTTAACTAAAACAAAAATAAATTAAATCTTTACAAACATAACATAAATCAAGGCACAAGACACACAAATATATTCTTATATATACTGTGCATATATATATATATATATATATATATATATATATATATATGTAATTATGTACTCAGAGGTGGGTAGAGTAGCCAAATATTGTACTCAAGTAAGAGTATTGTTGCTTTAAAACAATATAACTATAAAAAATATAAAAAGTATTTTGCATTAAAACTACTCTGAAAAGTACAACTTATTTAAAAAGTTACTCAAGTAAATGTAACTGAGTAAATGTAACTAGTTACTACCCACCTCTGGTCTTATCTGTTACCTTGGAGATGAAACAAAACGCCATTCACCGAGCTCACCAGAGACAGACGTCAACCCGGAGAGCTCTGCTGTTGTTACGTTGCAAAGTATGTAGTTTATGTGCAAGATGCATAACAAGTAATGCGTAACAGGTAACAGGACATGAGGGTAGATGGAGATGGGAATACAGACAGGACAAACAACAAACAGGCAAAAGATAATCAGGCTTAATAGTATTCTTGCTGTTACTGAAACCAGTTGCATTATATGTTCTATACTGTGGGAGGTTACTGAGGACACTGTGTGCATGTGTTTAGGTGCGTGCATGTCTGCAGCTGATAGCCTGTTGCAGATACCTGTGGCCCCCTGCAGAGCCCACCAGATAGTAGTTTGACTTTTAAGTTGTAACTGCATACATTGTAGAGTCTGTCTTCTTTTCATGACAGTAAAACTACATATGCATATTTCTCTGTCCTTGTTGTTTTCATAGTTATGTCACTTTGTTGTTGGTTATCTTTATGATTATTTTGTCCACTAAAATAATTAATAATTCCTATTATTACTATTCAACTGCACATCAGTCACTTTAATGTGCTGCCGTCTGTGTGCGGCTCAGTCAATGTGACTGATCGTCTGCTGTGCAGAAAATTGTGGGTCAGAATAGCCAGAAAAGTACACTGTCTTACATACTTCAAAATATGACCAGATGCAGTTGAACATCCTGGTGCTCTTGTCATACTGCATCTGACATAATATGTATTGGGACATATCTCCTTGTGGCATATTAAATAGTATGGCAGTATGGGTACTGGAATGCACTCAGTATGTAGATATGAGCAGCTCATTCTGACAAAACACAGTGACTCTGAGATTCAGGTTTTTATACTCTAATTAAACCACAGGTATAAATATTATGTACCATTTCTGCCAATAGATGCCCCTAAATCATCTTAAAATCCAACAAAACATTAAAATCACTTTTGTTTCTTTGATCAAAGTTTGAACACAGAAACATTCAAAACAGTCACAACACACAGTTTGACATTTTTCATGTTTTATTCAAACGCTTGGACAGAAATGAAGCATTAAATGTGATATGAAAATCTGTGCTGCCTGGAAATGAAATCAATCTTAAAAACAAGATGCATAAAATAATCAGAATATAAAAACAACAGAAGAAAATCCACACAGAACAAAGCACAAGAAGCCATCATTTAAAACACACTGTTTCTCCTCTTAAAGCCACACACAGTGGAACTCAGTCACTATATACACATTAAATATCAGACTTTAACACAAACTGTTAATTTAATTGTCACTGAAGAGAATGAGTCATTAATAATCAGTTCTGTCAGTATTAAAGGAAACTTCCTCTCTTCTGTTGTCACCCTGTTAACTCCAGTCTGTCTCTGTGTAACTGACCTCTGTCTCCTTCTTATCACTGAACTAACATGTGGTCCAACTTTTATTTTGTAAGGCCAAAATTAAAACAGATTAAAGTGAACAGTTCATATTAAATACACCAATAAAAAGACACTAAATTAATAACTCCTGTGACAAACCAGCAAGAGAGCATCTGGTGATGGGATCACTCCAGCTATATCGATGATTTGTGTTCGGTGTCATCAGTATTGAAATATGTATTGTTTGCAGATGACACAAACATATTCTGTACAGGGAAGGACATCCAGCAGATTATGAAGGTATTATCATCAGAAATGAATAAAGTAAAACTGTGGTTCGACAGAAACAAGTTATCTTTAAACTTAAATAAAACAAAATGTATGGTCTTTGGAAATTGTAAGAACAAAATAGACATCAAGCTGATAATAGATCACATTGAAATAGAAAGAGTACATGAAAACAAATTCTTAGGTGTGATTTTAGACCATAAGCTCTGCTGGAAACCCCATATAGAGTTTGTCAGGGCTAAGATAGCAAAGAACATTTCAGTAATAAATAAGGTAAAACATATTCTCAATCCCCAATCACTGCACACACTGTACTGTGCAATGATCCTCCCATACCTGCACTACTGTTCAGAGGTTTGGGGCAATACATATAAGACAACAACAAACTCAATCTCTACACTCCAAAAAAAGAGCCCTAAGGGTGATACACAACACAGGGTATCAGGACCATACACACAGATTGTTTCTGGAATCACATATTTTGAAGTTCACTGATTTGGTTACGTTTAAAGTTTTGCGAGTTATGTACAAAGCAAGATACAATCAACTACCTGGTAATGTACAAAATAAATTTATGGAAAAGGAGGGGGGATACAACCTCAGGGGACCACTGAACTTTAAAAGACCTGTAATGCATACAACCCTTAAAATAATGAGTATCTCCTCCTCTGGTGTAACCTTGTGGAATGGGCTAGAGGAAGAACTGAAACAGAGCAAAAACATCATTCAATTCAAAAACAGATTTAACAAACAATTCTCAACAGGTACAGAGATGAAGCAGAAGGGGAAATGATCGAATTAATTACTTTGCTAAATCATGTTACACTGCATACACCAAACTGTAGAATTTGATATTGTCATGTATCACATGAAAGCATCTATATAGATGCATTACCAGTGTTCAAAGCTCAAATCTAAAGTCAGTATGCTGCTTATTTAACTTTAAATATTAACTGGTCAGGGGTATAAACTAGGGGTTTTTTTTTTGGACATATGGACTCAAAAAATTATATATATTAAAAAAAAAAATTGTAGAGTTTTCTAAAAAGGGGTGACATGATAGGATTTGTATTTCCTTTTGCATTTTCTTTTTTTTTTCCTTTTCTCTCTTCATTTATATTTTCAAATGAATGTATTCTATTTGAATGTATTCTATTTTCTTTGTCCAACATCTGAAAAAATAAAAAACTAAACTAAACTAAAACAATACAGTGCAACAACACCTGAAGCGAATGTCGGCCAGGGTTAGCAGTGAGTGTGTGTGCGTGGTTGAGATCAAATGAAGGCAGTTAAAAGATGGCTGTGGTCTGAGTACGGGGGCCAAGAGTAGGAAGGTAGGAAGAAGGGAAGGAGCCACTAGCCCCCACTTTACACCCCTGGCTTTCTTTCTTTTTAAGTTGCGACTGAGTGAGCTCATCACAAGATGATTTCCTATTCTTTTAGATATTTAAATTAGCTCAGAGAGCGGGCGTGCTGTTATCTTGCAGTCTGTGATCTTTATGGGGAGAACTCAATGTGAGGACAGCGTATAAACAACACTAGGTTAAGTTCAGAGACAGATTGTGGTCATGATGTCTCCATGTGAAGGCAGAACGAGCTGAATACACATTCACCCCGACAACATCACTTCCACCCTTCTGCCATCACAACTATCTGTCTAACCACAACCCTGATCCTGACCTTAACCTGAGACTAATTTGAACTGTAATGTGAAAACAAGATCAGCCAAATTGTCCTCACAAACACACAGTCTGATCTAAAACTCAAACTGCTTCTCGCAGAATTTACATTAACACAGTTCACATCCTTCAGCCGCAAACGTTACAACACATGTAGAGACAGTTAGGTTTCTGGATCGGGTGCCTCCTGTGACCGACTGGGTTGACTCTTAAGAGGGACTACTGAACCTTCCTTGTGATCTGCTGGTGAACCTGCAGGAAGGAAAAAATAGTTATATTAAAGAAAATCCAGACTGACTTGATCCTACCCTGAGTGTAAATACCAACAGAATGATTCATGTCTGAGAAGATAAAACAACTGTCAAGACTCTAAACATGAGATACATATAAAGAATCTGTTGTGTTGTCTGCTCATCATCAACATGTGGATACTGTCAATTATTTTAACTTACCTTTCTTACAATTCAGTGGGATGCAACCCATGTATATAAGCACAGCCAGAACAACACCACCAACAATAACAAAAAACAAAAGACCGCCAAGAACTCCAGAAACAGTCCATCCAGTGGACTCTGAAACAGACAAAAACATTAATATTAATTACCATTAACCCTGAGAGTGTAAGTGTACATCATCTCCATCAGACTGGACATCACAGTCTCCACAAAGAGAACAGCTGAAGGTGTGGATGCTCCTGAAATGTAAACTCTAAAGCTGTTAGCAGATAAAAACAGCAGTGGGATGAATGTCAGCAGGAACAGTGATGTCAGCATTGATCTTATGGACAGTTTCCTCCTGCTTGGCTGCACAGCTCACAGGTTGCTTCTGGTTTTGCTCTCAGTAGTGAGGAGGGTGATGTTGGAGCATCGTCCTCTTTCTGACACGTGTTGCTCATCAGGAGGAAGAATGTTTGAATCACTGTCCTGCCTCCTCCACTTCAGCCTGTTTACATCTGACTGCTGCTACACGGCTTCTCTACACCCTGAGCTCAGGCTCACAGGTACAAGTCAGTCATGGACTCTGGATTAACTCTTTGTTTTATCATACTTGTTGTTAGAGCTAATAAAGCTTTGTTCAAAGAAAATATGACACATCCAGCTGAACATGCAGCTGAGCTACGTTTATGTTTCACTGAGCAGGAAAAGTACAATTTACCTGAGTCTTTCCATTTTATCACACTTTATATAGGAACTAGTTACTTTGATCTCACACACAAAACATGTGATCGACTTCAGAAAATAAAGTAATAAAAATAAAACATTTCTTTAACATTGTGGTCTGGTCTTGGATATATTTTGACTCACTGCTGGCTTCTCTGATGAACGTGTCACACTAATGAACACACTCCCTAAATGAACACTATGAGCCTGCAGCAAAGACAGAGTTTGATACAGAATTCAGACAAAGTGATTTATTCTTTTATGAGAACATGAAGGAAGGAGGATCAAACTCAATCTGTGTAAAATCTGTTTATGATTATTTCATTAATGTGACATGAAAAATCTAACTTTTGTGATATTTTGGACATAAAATAGGAAAACTTTTCCTGTTTTGTTTGAGAAGCTGGTAATCAAAGGAAACCAAAAAATAAGTCTTATTTCTGATTTTTGATTTCATGGATTTCTGCGTCTCTTCACTGAGCACATGTTCAGAGAGTCATGATCTGTGTAGAAGTGCAGGTTTAGTTTATTTGTTTTGCAGATTATCGTCTTTAAGATGGAAACAGGAATATGTCACAGACTACAGGATTAAATTTAGCATACAGATGCTTAACAGTGCTCGTACACTGTCTGTGGTGCTGAACACAAGGAAACAGGAAACACTGCGGCGGCTGTAAACCTTTTGGATATTCATGTTTCTCTCTTCAGGTCGGCAATGAGCAAATAAAACTCATATTTGTTTTTGTATAAACTCTGAGTTGTGTTTAAACTTTTCACCCCCTCTATGTAAAGACTGATGATCAAATGTGTGTAAGGAATACGCACTTTGCAACAGTCTCTGATTCGACGACAGACTTCACCCAGTGCATCGTGGGATAGATTCTTGCTCTCAGTGGGCTTCAGCTAATGGCTAACAGCTAATAACAATAATTCATTTTAACATGGATAAATAATCACTGAGGATAATCACAGTTGGATTTATTGGTTTTATAAACTCTCTTCAAAACACTTCAGTTCCAGGCTGGATTACAAAACTTCTTAAAAGAATACGATCGCAGCAAACGCCATTTATAGTCAGTTTCTAGACTGCAGCATTATGGAGATATCTAAAAATAGTCAAAAGAGTGGTTTAATATTGAACTCTACATCACCGACCTCGGGGGTTAATGGCTGACTGTAACAGTCAGTAGTGTTTCCACTGAGTCTTATTAAAATTTCATTTGTTTATTTTTGGAGAAACACATGTTTGGGTGCAGCACTCCTACTCCCTGCAGTGATGCTGCCACACACTTCTAGTGGGTCATTAGTGAAGATGAGAGGGATTACTTCTGTATGAGAGTAATTTTAGGAAAATCCTGCAGAATTTATCTTTGACAGAAAACATCTTAGTATTGGAGTCTGGCTTTGAAGAGAACAGAGACATGTTTCACTTTAAGTTCAGTTTTAAATACTAAATTCAGTTCAGTTTAGGACTAGAAGTTACAATCCCTTGATGAACACACTTGAGACTCTGAGTGGGAGTAATAGTGCCGTCTGAGGGTCTGAGTGGGAACCAGAGGGTTAAAGTTAGATGGACAGAAAGGTAGGAAAGAGCACAGATAGATAGAAAAGTAAGAAGGAGCACAGGGAAGACAGAGCTGAGGAGAGACGTCTGTGCAGACTGAACTCTCCCCCTCTGCATCGGGCCGTACGCTCTGCCTCCCCCCACTCCCTCATTTTGATGATGGAAGAGAGAAGAAACTAACAGGAGAGAAACTTACCCAACTTTAACTGAGGTGGAGTTTAACTAAAAATGTGTTTGTGAGGTGCTGAGCACACGACTGGATAAATGAGACCTGGATTATACTGCAGGAGTTGTGTGAGAGTTTAGATAAATGTTCTGATATAGTTTTGTTGTTGTTAAACGTGGCCCCCAATCAATCAATCAATCAATCAATCAATCAATCAATCAATCAATGAGTGCAGTTTGTGCAGCATACAACACGTTTAGACCCACATTTGGAGAAGGAGAATCTCTCCAACACAAGTGTTCATGAGCTCAGACTCAGAGTCTACAGCCAGGCAGCAGCTCTGTGAGGCTGTAACACAGGCAGGTCACACTGGTCTCACACTTTAGATAAGAGACAGACTGTACACAAGATGATGTGTGTCTTTTATCTCGTCTTATTTTCTGTATATACCCATGAAATTATGATACAAGTCAAAACTATCATTGATGTAAACATGCAGATGTTATGGTCTTTGTATGAGGGTGACGTGATGCTTGAGTTCACACACCTGAGCTGTTTGCTCCAGATCCGGGGTTACCCCTCTCCACTGATGAAAATGAAAACAGACAGCATTAGTCACTGACACATGAGAACATATTCTTGCATAACTTATATTCATTTCACGTAACTGAGATAACTAAAGTAAAAATGGACCGTTTTCTTTCTAGTGCAGTGTAAAAAAAAACAGTGATGAGATCTCAGACATAAAACTTCAATTAATTCATTTTTTAAGTAAATAAAAAATGATCGAAAAACTTTATTGTTTTGAAGTGCTGTACATTCAGTGATAAACTGACCAGAAATCAGGATCGGAATGAGAGAAAGTTTTATTGCCAAGATGGTTTTGCACAAATAAGGAATTAGTCTTTGTGTTTTGTTGCATTGTGCAGTGTGTGTTTACTGTACTGAGACAAACAGCCTGTTTACACTCAGTATTTCTGCTGCATCCAGCTGTTGGGAAGCTGCTGCATGGCTGCTAGAAATACACTCACACTGGGCTGCCTTCTGCAAATCACATTAAACAGCAGCTATGATTTGGTGAACTGTGCAGTGCAGCATTTACATTTTCTTTCAATTTCTTCAGTGAAATTTTCTGAAAAACTGAGCAAAGCAGTAAAGTGATTCTGAGGTCCCCAACCAAACACACTCCTCTCTCTGACTGCGTACTGAGATCCTCCTCATGAGGACCCTTCTCATGAGGAGGATCTCAGTACGCAGTCAGTGGCGACACCCACTGAAAATGTGTTTGACTTCCTGCCAAGGACACAGTCACACAGCTCTCACTCAGGTCACACGAGGACGGGTGAATGTAAGCCTTCACCAAGTCCACAAAGCACATCTAAACTGGGAGGGCAAACTCCCACGACTCCTCCAGTAACCCTGCAAGGGTGAGGAGCTGGTCCACTGTTCCACGGCCAGGACGCAATCTGCCTTGCTCCTCCTGGATCTGAGGTTCAACCATCCAGCAGTCTGGAATAAACATTCTAGAGGAGCTGAGCAGTGTGACCCCCGATAACTGGAGCACAAGTAGAGTTTTGATGAACAATCATCTGTAATGTGGACATAATGACTAAGTGGATGAAGGCAAATAATAGAACAGCTAGAAAAGTCTGTCAGTTCAGAAAATGACATCACTTTACTGTAATGCAGCCTTTAAAACCAGGAGAAGAAAACAGTTATGATATTAAGATATTCAAAATCTAACATATCTAATTTAAAAATGTTCAATTCATCCTTCATCCTAAAATCT
Source organism: Epinephelus fuscoguttatus (assembly GCF_011397635.1). Taxonomy (NCBI): domain Eukaryota; kingdom Metazoa; phylum Chordata; class Actinopteri; order Perciformes; family Serranidae; genus Epinephelus; species Epinephelus fuscoguttatus. The sequence goes on along the minus strand of NC_064752.1, from coordinate 4,830,765 downwards.
ATTCACAAGATTTCTCCTCAGCTTCTGTTGGTTTCATCAGAATTACTAAAATTATAACATGATGCTTTAAATGCTTTAAATTGGCAGCTACAACTTAAATGAGAGCTAAACCATGTAAAGCATGTTTTCATCATTCACTGACTCAAGGTGTGTGTATATTCATACCTTTGTTTTTAATTGTAGGTGTGTGTGTGACTGAGTGTGACAGAAAACACTCTTAAGACCTTTAAACAATATTGTTTTAAATGTTTTCAAACGTATGTTGTATCAGAACAAACTGTTATATAATTATTCACAAATAAGTGTGTTTACTGTGCAGAGTAAAAGACTTATTGTTTGTTTGGTTGTTGCTTCATTCACTGTTGTTTTTATCTGCATTTTTACTTTGAGTCAAAACCTGATGCTGCATTTTAGTTTAGTTCTGCTTTGAATCAACCAGCTCTCTGCTGCACTGAATGAAGACAGTGTTAGGAAGCTACATGTGAGTTATTTGGGAGCCTCGCTGCAGTGCACTGTGTACTAATTACAGGTTTACATTATCTATTAAAAACTTCATTTGCCTCCATGTTATCAAATTATTACCAGGAACTATCACTGTGTGTATTTAGAGTTAAAGTTTGGTCCTAGTTTTTAGTTTGAGTTCAGTTTCTAGTCAAGAAATAAAAGAATAAAATCATCAATAACTAAAATCATATCTACATCTTTGAGTGTGCGTCTGTTGTTTGTTCTGTGATTCATGTGTGAGACTGAAACACTGCAGTTTGGAGCAATGATTAATGAAGCACTCTCTCTCACTCTTATGTAATCTGATTACATCTAATACACATTACAGAGCCTCAGTATATTTTACTGTTACATTCATTTGTCACATCCTTTTTATCTTCTCACTGGTGGAACAAAAACGTCACTGATTTCAGTCACTAAATGAATGTGTGATGTTTTCATGTTGATCATCAGGATCAGGTTGTGACAGCTGTTTATTAATCTGTTACTGGGTTTGTCTCAAGTATTTACTATATTATATGTAACATCTAGTTAGTTTCAGACCAGCGATTTACTAAACCAGGCTGCAACGTTCAATCTTAAGTCACGTCTGAGCTCTTGGTCATGTGTTAAGTGGTTGCCAGGCAACATCAGCATCAGTGTCCAATCAGAAAGCTAAAAACAATACAAACATGTCAATTATTTCAGCATCAGCAGCTGCATCATAACTTACAAGAAATATGTTTTAAGCTTTAAACAAACACATAAACACTTTGTCAAAGTACAGAATGTTATACTGTGTCTCTAGCAAGAAATGATTATTCTGTAAAATGTGATTTAACTGCACTTAAAGTGATTCACATCCACTTGTTTAACATGTGATGTATATTGAGTGAGAGTTAAACTGTGTGCTGATGTTTGTTGATTCATGTTTTCATCATCACAGTTTGACAAGTGGAGCTTGAACACTAGAAGTCATTTGACACCAGTGTCATGTCAGATCATTCTCTATTAGCTCTTCTACTCACTCTGAGCAGCTCACATATTGTGTTTTCTGTAGACAACAATCAGCTCCTCCACAGTTACATGGACTAGTTAGTATGTGCTCATATTTCTAACAACAACAATCAGAAAGCTTTTCATTGCCAAAGTATTATGGGAATTAGAGCAGACAACAGTACAGGCCTTGTTTAGTTCATGTTGTGCTCTCAACTGTAAAGTAGAAACAGACTGTAGAGAAAAGGAGGTGAGAATCAGAGCTGACCTTCAGTCTGTGCATGACACTGAAGAAGGCAAGGAAATTACATTTGGCTTCTTTTATGGTGTCATATGGAATAGTTTGTGTTTTGATACTATGAGTGTGATGCTGCACAACACTTGTCAATGTTCATCATGTGTGTCCTCAAATCTTTCCTCTGAAACATGTTTACAGACAGTAAATGTAACACTGTGAATGTGACTGCACATCATGTACAGCACATATAGTATTAGTGTAGAATCACAGCTGGAGATCATCGTCACAATGATTCATGATGTTCATGCTCCTAAAAGGTGAATTCACACTCAACACAAAGTTCACTTTTGTCTCCATTTCATCTGTGAATCTGACTGTTGGACTGTTTTTACACTTTGTGTTTATTCAGCACTAAAATACTGACCACACAGACGTTAGCTACAGCTGGCTGACAACGTTCACACTGACTGTGTGTTTGTAACAGTTCATACTGAAGTAGAAATCTATGACAAACATAAGTTTGTCTCAAGACACACCTGTATTTATATCTGTGCACAACAGCTGTTGTAATGTGTGTCATCACTCTTATCACAACCAGACAGGCTGACGTGGGCGAGACGTCCTTAAACCTACATTAACTGATGTTTTTGGCCACTTGGGGGCAGCAGAGACAAGCTGACAACACAACATTGAAACATCATCATCTTCTAAGTTGGTCAACTTGTTAGTAAACAGTTGTTTATTTGTACATCCAGCAGTTACGGAGCAACGTTATCATTCATTAGGAGTCATGTTTTTATCCACCTGATGAATGTGAGGGAAACATTTACTCTTCTTTTAGCTCTGTTTCTGACTGATGATGATGATGATGGTGATGATGATGGTGATGTAAATATGTGTCTCTTCAGCTGCTCAATGCTCCACCATGTTCACCAGCTAGTCGCCAACGTTTCCCGTTGACTGTGTTGTGCTGGGCAGGTCCTGTAGTGTACAGTGGGTTTATCAGAGCGTTACTGATGAAAGCAGCTGCCGACTGCTGGAAACAACACTGACAGGAGCCCTGAGAGTGAACCAAAACAGTGAGCTCAGAGACACTCTGACGCTCTGGAGAGCTGAGGTCAACTGCAGAGTCAGGTGATGATCCTCTGTGGGGTCGTCACTGGGAGCGACTACTGTCCCAAACAAACAGCCTTGTGATCCATCCTTTATGTTACTGCAATGTTCAATTATAATAATAATGTGAATTTTGCCTCAGAGACGAGTTTTCCTCATATTTTTAGTCATTTTCTTTAATTGTTAACAATCATACACACACACAGACCTGTCTTTATTTTAACTCAGTGTTTTCTTTTCCCTGGTGTTTGGCCATTGTTCTATTAGCTCTAACAAAGAGTGAAGACTCTGTGAATATAACTCGTGTTCAGGTCTTCACCGTGCCCTGATCCTGTCAGGTTGTTTTAAGTTCATATCTTAAATAATCTAAACTTAAAATAAAGAAACGTGGCGATATCTTTGGTCGTGGCTCTAAAACGATGGTCCTATGTCACACAGTGAGAGAGGTTCAAGGATGGCTGATGTCACAGTCTTGTGATCAAAGACAGCCTGGGATAAAATTCTAACAGTGTCAGAAATTCAGGATGACCATCTCACTGTGTGACTGCTGTTACCACCTACGTCTACTAACCAACCAATAGAAATGCAGCATGAAATGACGCACTGATCAGCGCTAACCCCAAACAGACAGACAGCAGCTCGCCATGGAGGCAAAACACACTAAAAGAAATGTGTGTGATTCCAGCAAAGAGGAAAACCTTGTGGAGTTGTGGCAGCAGAAGCCTTGCCTGTATGATGTGTCCTCCAGCTCTGACCATGATCGCGTACAGAAGGTGAGACACCTAGCAGCTAGCAAACACACACACACACACACACACACTGCAGTATATAGTGCCCACTAAACTTTATGTTATTTGATAATGTGAGCCTCTATGTTGAGCTTCACAGGTGGAGAAGTAATAACCTGTGCAGCATCACTCAGTATGTGAAGCTGTTGCATCGTACGTCGTAGCCTGTGATTCAGTCGGCGCTGTCATCGTACAGTCTGCAGACATCAAACCTGATGTCGTACCCAAGTTTATCAGATCCATGTCGCACAGTGTAGCTGCACTAAACTTATAAGATGCTAAAATCTCACAGTCTGTGGGAGGCTTTACACCTCTTCAAATCAAGAAGGTGTCACGACCCCCTGTGAAGCTTTGGTGACCCCTAATGGGGGTCGGGACTCTCTGGATGGGAACCAGTGATGTAGAGGTTGAAGCTAACTAAGCTATGTAACACCTGGTTTTAGTCTTTGTTCAGTTAAATGATGATCTCACCTGGTGATTGGATCAAACAGTTGTAAATATCAAAGTATGTCACTGCTGGTCGTTCAGTGGGATCATTTCTCCAAGATAAGGAAGGTGAGGAGAAGACGACACTGAGACAGAGCGACAGGATTCAGTGTGTCAGTGTAACTTTTCCTCTCTGGTGGACACAAGGTGATAAAATAATCCTCTGACATGCTGATATCTGGTGTTTTTAGAGAGCTACAGACATTCTGTCAGTGTTTCAGTCCTCAGTTTCATATTGTGGCGCTGATAGTTTCCCCTCAGGTGGGCGTGGCTTTCAGAGTATGACACGTTGAGCTCTGTCTCTATAGACGTGTTTATTAATGTTTTATCAGTGAGATTATAGTTAGTGATGGTGTTGTACTGGAGGTGTTCCTAATATTCTGACCCTCTCATGTTTGTAAACAGGGAGAACAAACATCAGAACCAACTGATGAACTCTCAGTTTAATGTCGTCCAGTACAACACCACCTTTAACTATCACCTCAATAATAAGTTTAAGTTTATTTACTTTATTAATCCCCCTGAGGGGAAATTCAATGTTTTCACTCTTGCTTGACAGTTACACACAGGTCTGAAAGACACACACGTGCACAATCAGGACCTATACATGCATTAAGTGGAGAGATGTCAGAGTGAGGGGGCTGCTCTTGGTGAGGCGAGCGGTTGGGGGGTTCGGTGCCTTACTCAAGGGCACCTTGGCAGTGCTCAGGAGGTGAACTGGCACTTCTCCAGCCACCAGTCCACGCTCCATATTTTGGTCCGGACGGGGACTCGAACAGGCGACTCTCCGGTTCCCAACCCAAGTCCCTATGGACTGAGCTACCGCCGCCATAAACAGAGTTTCATTTATAACAACGTCAACAACATCTGAACATTATAAACTCTGTAAAGGTAGAACTGATGTCACAGCTGCTGTATTGAATCAAACAGGTGTACCTAATAAAGTGGCCACTGAGTGTATCTGATCAACAGTCTCATGCTGCCAGAATGAAAAACTCATCATCACATTTGTTGTAATTCTTCTTTTGTAGCCGACAGCAGCCGATGAAAGATTTAACTGGAGTGTGTTTTATTTTCTCAGAAAGGAAGGAGAGCGTTATCTTTTATTTTAATATAAAACTACACGTTTGTTCAGGTTTGATCGTCTGAATTTATCCCTCACTTTAAAATACAGAAATATTTATCTGAGCAACACAGAGATGAAATCTGGATCAAATATTTTAAACAAATCAGCCTCAAATGAGACAAGAGGTGAACGATTCAGATTCATGTGACTTTATATATTTCTACTTCACTAGATTTCAGAGGAGAATATTGCACTTTTTACTGCACTACATTTATCAGACAGATACAGTTACTGGTTACTTTGATCTAACAAGCAAAACGTGATCAACTTATAAAATATAAAACTTTTTATAAAACGTTTGCTACTTTAAGTTCATTTTGCTGATACTTTTAATTAAGTATTATCACATCAAAACCGATGTTCACTATCAGCACACATTAACACATAAACAATTAAAAATATCTGAATATAAAATAAGGAAGAATCTTACCACTGATGTAAACATGAATCGTTGCTTCAGTCTGATGGTTGATGTCCCCCTGTGTGACCACACAGCGATAGTGGTCGGTCTTGGTCACAGTCGTTTGGAGGATGATGTCATAGCTGCCTCCTCCTCTGTCTGTGACCTGTGGTTCTTCAGCAGGAAGTTTGTTTCCAGAACTGTCCTTCCACTCTACTTTAGGTTTTGGAGAAGCATCTTGGACTTCACACTGCAGCCGTGACCAGTCTTTTGTTTGCTCAAGTGCTGTGATGAATGGCTTCTTAGCTGCACCTGTAAACAACAGAATATAAAAAGGACAATTACATCATTTTATAATCGACAAAACAAAACCAAAACTGAAAGACACAGAAAAGCACAGAATAGAGCTCAATCGCACCACTTATCATTATCTGGCAGGGTCTCATATTTTAAACACTTTTAACTATGAACAAAGGTTTGGTACCTATTTACAACCACAAAAAATAGTTCTGACTCATATCATGACAGACCCACTTATACAGTGAAGACATTGCACAACTTTCTAATTTTTATGCCACATTTGTTGTGCTAAATAAAATACCTTAAAATTAAATCACATTAAATTTGTTGTCTGACACATTTCACAGTTTCTACAATATGAAAGACAAGTTATAAAATACAGAACAAAGGGTATTTAAAAGCATGTGCACCTGTTGTGTTATCGGAACTTTGCTGTGTCAGTGATTGATACATAAACTAAGTGTCCACTTTATTAGGTACACCTGTACAGTCTAATACAATCCAATCAAACTGCAGCCCCCAAAATGATAATACAGTTGAATCAACTTCTCTCTCAAACAGTTTCAACACAAACTGAACAAAGACATTGGTAAGAAGTGTATTTGGATTGTAATTTGGTGGTCCTGACACACAGAACTTATACCAGTGCCAACAACACAATGATGAATACACCAGATCAATCCAATTAACTCTCAGTAACAGGTGTCGCCCAGATAAAATATACCTTTAGTCACTGTACCTTATTAAATGCTAACAATTTAAACAAAAAAAATATTGCAAAAAGTGAGTGGTGGCCCTGCCTCTCCTCAAAAACACATAGTAAAATGTGTATCTGTAAATGTGGTGTGTGTCTGTTCCATCATCTGTTCCCACAACAAGTCAGTGAACGTCTCACCAAAGTGTGTAAGCACCTTGTTTCCACATGGCCCCTGCTTTGAGTTTTTTCTTTAGGGGACAGAGCCATTAGGAAGAAATGTTATTAGCACAGGAGCCATTCTCTAGTCTACAGGATCAAATCTTAAATTACTAGACACCAAAAAGATGTCAGTGTATAATAAATGTCTCAATTTTAACTGACGTGTAATCAGTTTAACACATTGAAACCATGATCTCAGTCAGATCAACACAGAGGAGTCACTTTCAGTGATTCTCAGGCCTGTGGAGCAAATTACAGCCCTTTCATTGAAATGAATTCAAATCACAAACATGAGGATGTAAAGATCATTGACGTCATTAAAATCAGGACTCACCTCTGATGTTTTCATCTGATCTGTCTTTTAAGACACCACCTGAAAGGCAAAACAAAACACGTTAGAGTTCTTGTGTGACATCATCAACTTTTCAGACAGGTGAAATAAATTCTGTTTCTGTGTTTATTGTACTGTTTTTTCCACCTAGTTCTGATTCACATTCACAGACCTGACTGGTTTGTGTCCTGGACAGTTTAAGGTTGTTTGTTTGACACAAACTTACGAGTGTGCACACTCAGATTTTATCTCCTATAGACTGCTGACATTTCAGAAAATGAGAGGACATCTTTTTTGTAAGAATGTGACAGCATGAAACAGTTTACTGCACAATCACAACTGTTCATTTAAGTGCTTTAGGTACATTTTGCTAACAACACTTACTTTGACTGCAGGACATTAGTTTTTAGTGGGGCATTTATAATGTGGTATTAGCACTTTTAGTTCTTCTTTCATCATTGGTTTTTTGACCTTATGTTCATAGCTTTTTGTCCCGAATTCATGTCATAACAATGAATCAGTGATGCTGACAGAGCAGCTGGATTAAAGAATCCTCAGTGTAAACACCCTTTATGAACTCTTCTACAACTGAAAATGGGCTCAATCACAACATTTCAGAGTTTTGTCACTGACTGTAGTTTGTTGTGAATGAGAGTCTGAACTGTTCATTAATGACAGTGCTGTCTTTAAACACGGAGCAAGAGGTGCACTTCCTGTAAATTGTTGTGTGTGTGGAAGAGCAACGTAAAAATATAGCCACAGTAGCAACTCTGGGGTTCAAGCCAGCATGGATCTTTAACAGCTGAAAGCTGGGTAGGATCAAGACCTTTGACAGTTCAGGACGCCTGAATTAAAGATCACCAACAGGTTTTATGACAATCAGACAGATGCTCATTCATTTACGGTTAAATCTCCACCGGGCCACGCTCTTCTTTGGAAACACTGTTGCTTCCTATTGGTCGGCTGCAGAAACATTTTGGGGACATTCTTTAATGACTTAATTGAACAAGTCCACCACGTTTGTTGATGTTTGAAAAAACTCTCAATGATTTTTGGCCAAATTTTGAGAAAGACCATTGCACTTGTTTGGAACTTCTGGCTGTCTATCTATTTACTGATTTCAAAATAATTTCACACACATGGTTCATAATTATTATTCAACATACAAGTTTTGTGATGATTGGACAATCAATTTGATTTATAATCTGATTTGTGTTATCCCAAGCCCATTTTTTTTTAATTTGTGGTGCCCCCTAGTGGTCAACATAAATGAAACTTTCAGGAACCTCTGAGACATTGCTTGTAAGGTTTGTGGTGATTGGTCCAAATGTTGTGGAATCATTTGCTGAGCCACGCCCCCTTTAAAGTTCACTAGTCATTGGCCACGTTTCCCAGATCCAGTTAAAAAGATTTTAGTGCTAAGAGCTTCTTAAGAACGCTCTTAAGCCTCCTGTGAAAGAAAAATGGGTCTCCCAGATTCGCACTTAGCTTAAGAAGATCTTTCACTAAGATCGAGCTGAGCTGACCCACTCTTAACAGTCTTCTTATCGACCAAATGCTCACAGATCCAGCTGCATCAGGCAAATTAATATTACACTAAGCATGGAGATATTAAAACAGTATATTTTGATCTATTTTATACTTCAGATTTATATTGTTTAGCATTAATTGGTGACAGAAAAGAACAGATTTCATTCTGCAGGGAAACGCGTGTCCTTACTGTGCATATGACAATAAACACTTTGAATCTTGAATCTATGTTTTATGAAGACCCTGTGTGCGCTCAGAGCTGTGGCACAAGTTACGCACAGAAATCTGGTGGAAGAAAAATAATAAGACAAAAAATAAGTATGAGGAATAACAACTGTGTCAGTTAAAGCATTGGTGATGAAATTCTGAAAATAATCTCACATCATTCTACTGATTTCAGGAATACTGTCAAATATTTTGGTGACATTTGGTTAAAATAATATGAAATAGAAAATGTTGTGCACACAGTACAAATTACAACAAGATAATAAATATCACTGTGAGCTAACTGTTCAACCAATCTGAACACCATTTGAAACATGTGACATCTAGTAACCAAGGAATGTTTGTGGCAACGGTGGTTGCATTTAGATGAAGACATTTGGATGTGCTAAAAAACTTTCATCTCTGCAGGACACACTGGTGATTTTTTTATTTTTCTAATGAAAATATGGACTGAAATGTCTTGAAATTTAGATTTAACGTAATAAGCCACGCCCCTTTAAGCAATCATTTTCTAATTTTGTGCATCGACTGAACATGACCCTAGATGATGCAAACCAAGTTTCGTACAAATATCTCTGGCTGATTATGAGATATCAACTTTTTGCATGTAGGGGGGGGGGGGCAAAAATTAAGGTTGATAAAAAAATTGTCATGATAATCATTATAGCATTACAATTTAATGCCAAATTAAGAAAATAAAATAGTTATGGATAGACGCATCATTGTATTTCATATGTACCTCAATTCAGGCAAAACTAGATGTTTTTACTTAATATAAAAGATACACCCCTACATGGTGCCCAATTTTCCGCCTCGTAGGGTAGACATATTGGTGGAACCCTTTTAGTTTAAACAGACCGAGGCGTCCTTCCGCCACGGGAGGGGCTGTTGAAGACTTGTGGGAGGAGCTGTTGATGACGTTGCACGTGCGAGCCACTGGCGGTGGATAAACAGGAAACAGCTGATAGCAGGAATTAGCGAGCAGCTAGTAGCAAGAGGGAAACACAAACCTGACAGACACTGTAAAGATGAGCAACTGGGGAGACAAGGAATTGCGCGCCCTCCTTGTCCTCGCAAACGAAGAGGCCATTAACCGTCAGATGACGGGGACGGTGAAGAACGGGCCGACTTACGAGAGAATCGCCGAAGGACTGACCAGCCGCGGCTTCCCTCCCACGTCACTGTTTACGTCACATGCTGAGCTACACGTTTTGTTACTTGCTCACGCCCCCCATTGCCCCGAAAAAGGCACATTCTCTAAACAAAAGAAGGTAGGCGGCATTTTGCTGCACTCCCCGATTTTGTTTTTATACTGCCAATGCTGAAAAAAGACTGATTGGGCTTTCCTGCAAATTTGCACAACTCCTGTTTACAAAAATCAAAAAAGGCTCCCGCACACTGTCTCACTCTCTTATTTTTATTTAAGCAACATTTCGGTCGGTGTGACCTTCATCAGGCATTTCAGGCAGCATCACAACGTACGTACAGTATGTATATACAGTACAGGCCAAAAGTTTGGACACACCTTCTCATTCAATGCGTTTCCTTTATTTTCATGACTATTTACATTGTAGATTCTCACTGAAGGCATCAAAACTATGAATGAACACATGTGGAGTTATGTAGTTATGAAGGAGTTCCCAGAGGTGTTTAGCACTTGTTGGCCCCTTTGCCTTCACTCTGCGGTCCAGCTCACCCCAAACCATCTCGATTGGGTTCAGGTCCGGTGACTGTGGAGGCCAGGTCATCTGCCGCAGCACTCCATCACTCTCCTTCTTGGTCAAATAGCCCTTACACAGCCTGGAGGTGTGTTTGGGGTCATTGTCCTGTTGAAAAATAAATGATCGTCCAACTAAACGCAAACCGGATGGGATGGCATGTCGCTGCAGGATGCTGTGGTAGCCATGCTGGTTCAGTGTGCCTTCGATTTTGAATAAATCCCCAACAGTGTCACCAGCAAAACACCCCCACACCATCACACCTCCTCCTCCATGCTTCACAGTGGGAACCAGGCATGTGGAATCCATCCGTTCACCTTTTCTGCGCCTCACAAAGACACGGCGGTTGGAACCAAAGATCTCAAATTTGGACTCATCAGACCAAAGCACAGATTTCCACTGGTCTAATGTCCATTCCTTGTGTTTCTTGGCCCAAACAAATCTCTTCTGCTTGTTGCCTCTCCTTAGCAGTGGTTTCCTAGCAGCTATTTGACCATGAAGGCCTGATTGGCGCAGTCTCCTCTTAACAGTTGTTCTAGAGATGGGTCTGCTGCTAGAACTCTGTGTGGCATTCATCTGGTCTCTGATCTGAGCTGCTGTTAACTTGCGATTTCTGAGGCTGGTGACTCGGATGAACTTATCCTCAGAAGCAGAGGTGACTCTTGGTCTTCCTTTCCTGGTCGGTCCTCATGTGTGCCAGTTTCATTTGTAGCGCTTGATGGTTTTGCGACTCCACTTGGGGACACATTTAAAGTTTTTGCAATTTTCCGGACTGACTGACCTTCATTTCTTAAAGTAATGATGGCCACTCGTTTTTCTTTAGTTAGCTGATTGGTTCTTGCCATAATATGAATTTTAACAGTTGTCCAATAGGGCTGTCGGCTGTGTATTAACCTGACTTCTGCACAACACAACTGATGGTCCCAACCCCATTGATAAAGCAAGAAATTCCACTAATTAACCCTGATAAGGCACACCTGTGAAGTGGAAACCATTTCAGGTGACTACCTCTTGAAGCTCATGGAGAGAATGCCAAGAGTGTGCAAAGCAGTAATCAGAGCAAAGGGTGGCTATTTTGAAGAAACTAGAATATAAAACATGTTTTCAGTTATTTCACCTTTTTTTGTTAAGTACATAACTCCACATGTGTTCATTCATAGTTCTGATGCCTTCAGTGAGAATCTACAATGTAAATAGTCATGAAAATAAAGAAAACGCATTGAATGAGAAGGTGTGTCCAAACTTTTGGCCTGTACTGTATATATATATATATATATATACAGTGGTGGAAAAAAGTTTTCGGACACCCCATGCATTTGTGAAATATTGCATTAAGAATCACTCTTAGGTCTTCAAGTGCAATTTCTTTTAGTACAGTCACAGCCAAAATACTAAATAAATCCTAAAAAAGCCATTAAAAACTTAAAATTGATTGGTTCCATAAAAATACATAAGAAATTTTGAGTATTGGGTCATTTTGGTACCAGTGATGAAGGTCGTTTTTATTAAAAGACACAATTTTTGTTGCCAAGCTTCGTGTCTACATAAAGCCAGCACATTTGAAAGTTCTTCAGATGCAAAAATGGCTAAAACAAGGAACCTAACGCAGGAAACACGCCTGAAGATAAAGATTCTCAGCCAGGAAGGGTACAGCTGCCGCCAGATAGCCAGGAAGTGCAGATGCAGTCCTTCAGCAGTTGGATACACTCTGCAGAAATACAGACAAACCAACAGCTTGGAAGACAAACCAAGATCTGGGCGTCTAAGGGTTTCTTCAGCAAGAAATGACCGCATCCTGATCCGCATGTGCAGGCAAAACCGCCGAATGACATCACAGGAGCTTCAGCAGCAGTGGTCAAACCGAACTGGTGTCAGTGTTCCACCCGCACTGTCGTGGCGACTTTTAGATCATGGCTTAAGGTCCTACAAGGCTATCAAGAAGCCCCTGATCAATGAGAGACAGAGGTTAGCCCGGCGTCGTTGGGCCCAGGCACACAAGAACTGGACAGCCAGGAACTGGAAGAAGATTTTGTGGTCAGATGAGTCCAGTTTCCAGCTTTATCTTCCTCCTACTAATGTGAGGGTACGCAGAAGGCCAGGCGAAGCATTATCTCCAGCATGTACAGCACCTACTGTCAAGCATGGTGGAGGCAGTATCATGGTTTGGGGATGCATGAGTGCTGCTGGTGTTGGTCATCTCACTGTCTGTGATGGCACATTGAACTCTACCAAGTATTGCACCATTCTCCAAACCCACATGCTCCCTTCTGCGCGTGCACTGTTCCGTCGAGGTAAAAACTGGATGTTTCAACAAGATAATGCCCCTTGCCACACATCCAAGGCCAGTAGAACTTGGCTGCAGGAGCACAGTATCCAGGTCTTAGAGTGGCCAGCTCAATCCCCGGACATGAGCCCCATTGAAAATCTGTGGTGGATTATCAAAAGGTCTGTTTCAAAGCATAAACCAAAGAATTTAGAAGAATTAAAAGCAGTGATTCAAGAAGAATGGGACAAGATTACCCCTCAACAGTGTGAAAGGCTCGTGGGGAACATGCCAGCCGGGATTAGAGCTCTACTACGTGCCAGTGGCAGGACTACTAAATATTAATTTGATGATGTGATGGTTTATTTATTTTTTGTTCAGTTTTGAACACATTCTCTGTTATTTGTTGACTTTGATACCGACAATGTTGAGAACTGACATATTGAAACTGTCAAGAATTTAGTTTCGTTAGTTTTTCTTGTAAACAATAAACAAAACGATATAATTTGTATTTGTTTGTATCTGTCTAATGCAGCCACACCTTATGAAACACAAAAAAGATTTTTCTTCTATATCTATCTATCTATCTATCTATCTATCTATCTATACATATATATGGCCTCTTGGACCATTTATATCAGAACTGATTACTGCTTTAACATTAAAATATATCATATTAAAATAGCTTATATATTATTATTATTATTATTATTATTATTACTGTCCCCTTACTGTACAAACTGTAAATAAATATTTATTCCTGACTATGTGACGTCGCCATTAATGTGTTTCTAGTTAAAATATTGATTTTTAATTTTTTTTATTTTTTTGGTAGATTTGCTTATGGGGTGATTTTGAAGGAGTAATTAAGTTAATCTTCTCATAAGTGGATGTAATATGTAGAGATGCCATCTAGGCCGTTTTTCTTCGTTTTGTTTTTTTTAAAGTCTATATTTTGCTTTACAAAAACGTGAAAAAGCAGCCGCGACCAAGCTATCACGAGGTGAGTAGCATTGTAAGCATAGTTAATAGCGATATACTTCAGTTTGTCTGTGTGTTTTTGTATGCAAGTGGGTCTGCTGCGGTCTGCTGACAGTCCAAAATGGCGGCGGTAGGATGAAACCATGGGCGAGTCTGGTGCTATGGGGCGTTCTATTGAGCTTCACCTCTTGGTATCTATGCTCTTTGACCATATCTCATGCTAAGCAAAGTGTGATTGGCTGGAAACATGTCACATGGGAACAGATGCCTTCAGGGCACACAAAAAAAACTCTGGCATACTGATTACAACCACACGTTCATGAAATGGTCAAATTATCGTACATTTGGCATTGTTTGGGATTATTGATCGTACATCGTACAGAGGGCCAAATTATCGTACAAATACGATAATTATCGTACACCTGGCAATGCAGAGTTCTGTCACCATGACACGCTGTTGAACAGAGCTCTGTATGAGTCCTGTCCACAGCCTGTGTGCCTGGAGACTGTTTAAAGATCAAACCTCTTTATCTTATTATTTAACCTTAATATCAACATCTGTCTGCGTCATTAAAATATGCAGGACAAGCAAAGAGGGTCCACAGTCTCCATGTGAGTGCAGAGAAGAGGGGGGCATTTAATCTCAAAATGTTTTGCTCCGGTTTCTGGGTTAAAGCACATTTCCTTGAATGGATAGTTTTGTTGTTGTTGTTGTTGTTGTTGTTGTTGTTTTTCCCTTGAATGGGTAGGTGTTTCTCAAGGATGGATCCTCAAACAGCCGAATTTGAAGGACCCACGTCATCGACCCCCGCCGAGGGACTGTTCCAATGTCAAGGATCCTTACTGCATGAGGGACTGAGTCACTGAGTCCTTGGCTGCGGTCGAAAAGTCCCTCCTATCGTCTTTTCCTAACCACTTTTCCTTGACCTCGATGGAAGACGTCCTGAGGTCAAGGGAAGATGTGAAGGAGAATTCATAAGGACTTAGGAAAAGACAACGGCAGTGCTGAGAGAATCGGACTACACTTACACTGGGCTACGTAATGATGCGATGGCGGATGTTATTGACGTGGGTCTGCTGTGGTGAAACTACAATTTTCTGAAGATGGACTACAAAAAGCGCCTCTTAGATAATGCGCCCTGTACGTTCTCGTGTTGTTTCATGCAGCATATATAAATGTGGACAACACGGTGAAAGACATTATTTAATTACTAAGATTGGAATTGAATTTAAAAAAAAGGAATATAGACTACCAGCCACAAACTGAAACGAAATTGTATCCCAAGCAGTAAAATGAATTAATGATATTACTAAAGGCTGGCAATACAACAACGCTCAAATGAATAAATGACTGATGCAAACTGAGCATATGTTACGGTGTGTGTCCCCTCCGTCCACAGCTGTGTTCAACTTGTTTGTTTCATAACAGGATAAACATTTATTAAATGCATTAAATCCACGTGCTTTTTCCATTTTCTTCTTCAAATGGGCAATTGCAATAGAAATTAGGCCACAACCAGTAACCAACTTGTGTTTGGCCTTTGTTGTTAAATCAATATTATGTGCCCCTACTGCATAGATAGACAGATAATAAATAATAATATTAATAATAAAAGTGAAAAATAATAATAAGAGATGCTGCTGTGCCTCGTGCGTAAATGCGCACAGCGTCTCTCTTGGGGAAACGCGCTTATAGTTTCTGCTGCGGGGTGGGGTGTTCGCTGCAAGTATTTAATAAGCTCAAACAGATATCTTTTAACGTTACAGTCTTTTGTATAGTGCCCAGTTCTCTCTCTTTGTTATGATCCTAGCTCTACAGGGAAACACTGTACAGGGGAATAAAAAGTGGGAAGCTGCGCATTTACGCACGAGGCACAGCACCGTACTTCACTGATTATCTATCTACTATTTTCAATTCAATTTTATTTTTAAAGTGCCAAATCACAACAAAAGTCATCTCAGGGCACTTTACACATAGAGCAGGTCTAGATAATACTCTTGAATCTATCTATCCATCCATCCATCCATCCATCCATCCACATAGCCAATGCCAATGTTTTGAGATGCAGCAGGGGCAGATAATATAGATATAACAATAAAGGCGAGGTAGGTTTACTGGTTTTGGTTTAATTTCTATTTCAATTAGCCATTTGAAGACGAAAACGGGAAGAGCACGCGGATTTCCGTTTTTTCTCATTCACACGAAAATCAGAAAATTAAAATAGGCTAATGCATTGTATATTTGTTTATCCTGTTATAAAACAAGTTAAACACAGCTGTGGACGGAGGGTACACCTGTAACGTGTGTAATCTGGACCCAAAAGCAGTTCACTGGAAATCGGCAACAGTTGATAAATGACCTTTAATATCACGGCAGAAGAACAGGAACTTGAGCAGATGAATAAACTCAGACAGTTCAATCTTCAGGCTAATAGCCCACACTAGCCTCGCGTCACCCACACACAGTCTCTGGGTCTCAGGCTTGAGGAAGGGATTAAGCCGAACCCGGCCACGGGGCCAAGGGGGGGACGTGAGCCCTCGGACCAAGGTACCTTTTAACCGTTTGTTTTCCGGGAATAACTGACACAATCGGAAACCAGAAACAAGTCAGTTTTTCGTTTTTGGCAAAAAAAATGAAAAAACGAAATTCAGCTCAGTTTCTTGTTTTCTGATCCTACTGCAAAAACAAATTTACCACTCCATATTTCGTTTCATTGGTGGGCGGGCTCTCAGTGCTCCCTTACTTCTGATTGGCTAACGTGCTCTGTCACTTACATTTGGGCTGTGCCCTTCAAAATAAGGTTACCTCTTGGCCTTTACGCCAGCAGGATGTCTCTGCAGATGAGGAGGGTGTGTCTGCAGACCTGGGGTCCTTCCCAAGTCTCTTAAATTACTGCTAGTGCTACTGCTAGCTGACTTTGCTAGCTGTTTAGCCCCTCCCACCTAGGAAAAAATGCGAGGAGCTAGCGCTGGGAGCGATGAGCGAGCATTGCCGGTTTAAGAGACATGAGACGTCCTTTCCACTGAAGCGTCACGTGAAGCGACGTCCATTCCTGATGATGGTGGCACAGCTGGATCTGCTGCATAACGGAGCCAGCGTTTGGCGTACATCCCAAGTCACATTATATTCGCTGATCAAAGCCATAACGCCGTCATGACTTTGGTCACACACTTTTGCATGTGTTACCATTGTTATTGAGTCATTTGCCGAAGTTTGTGGCAATTAAAGAACAGTCTGTAGCCCTGCCACTGTCTCTGTGATGAGCATCGTTATCATTATTATTATCATCATCATTATCACTATTATTAAATCCACTTGCCATCATTCAACAAGTCAGCTGCTGAGTGAATAAGACATCAGACCTGTCAGTCTGCCTCAATCAATTCAGTTTTATTTATAAAGCCCAATATCACAAATCACAATTTGCCTCACAGGGCTTTACAGCATACGACATCCCTCTGTCCTTATGACCCTCACAGCTGATCAGGAAAAACTCCCCAAAAAAACCCTTTAACGGGGAAAAAAAACGGTAGAAACCTCAGGAAGAGCAACTGAGGAGGGATCCCTCTTCCAGGACGGACAGACGTGCAATAGATGTCGTACAGAACAGATCAGCATAATAAATTAACAGTAATCCACATGACACAATGAGAGTGACAGAGAGAGCTGCTGGCTAAAATCCAGGCACTGCAGCCAAAGAAAGCCAGCGGTCCTGATGGCATTTTAAATGAAATGCTAAAATTTGGTGACCATAAATTTAACATTGCCATATTAAAATTATTTAACCTTATTCTGGGTGTCGGACATTTCCCTGACCTCTGGAGTGAAGGAATCATCACACCAATCTTTAAAAGTGGAAACAAATTCGACCCAAACAATTACCGAGGCATCTGTGTCAGCAGCAACCTGGGGAAGTTGTTCTGCAGCATCCTAAACAGCCGACTGCAAGACTTCCTCAGAGAACATGATGTCCTGAGCAAGAGCCAGATAGGATTCACACCCAAACATAGAACAACAGACCATATCTACACCCTTCACACCTCATTAATAAAGACGTCCAGCAAAACAAGAGGAAAATCTTCTCTTGTTTTGTAGACTTCAAAAAAGCATTCGACTCAATTTGGCATGATGGACTGTTCTTAAAATTAATTGAGAAGGGTGTAGGGGGGAAGGTCTATGACATCATCAAAACCATGTACAGTCATATGAAATGTGCTGTTAAAATTAACAACATGGAAACAGATTTCTTCCCCCAGAGTAGAGGAGTAAAACAGGGCTGCAGTCTCAGTCCCACCCTCTTCAACATCTATATCGATGAATTGGCCAAATCACTAGAACTATCTGACATCCCTGGTCTCACTCTGTCTGACACACAGGTTAAATGCCTACTGTTTGCAGATGATCTCATATTGCTGGCTCCATCACATGAAGCACTACAACAGCAACTGGATCATCTGCAAACCTTCTGTCAGACCTGGGCCCTGACAGTTAATCTGGACAAAACCAAAATTATGATATTCCAGAAACGACCCAGGGGTCAGGGAGACCAAACCAGGTTTTTCCTGGGCTCTCATGAGGTGGAGCACACACACGACTACACATATTTAGGACTACACATCACGTCCACGGGAAACTTTAACCTGGCTGTTGATGATCTCAGAGAGAGGGAAGAAGGGCTTTCTATGCTATAAAGAAATCTTCAAACATTAATATGCCCATTAGAATCTGGCTCAAAATATTCAAATCTATAATTGAACCAATTATTCTGTATGGTAGTGAGGTGTAGGGTCCTCTTGCAAATCAAGATTTTGAAAAATGGGACAAACACCCCATCGAAATCCTGCATACAGAGATTTGCAAGAGCATCCTCAGAGTGCACAGGAACACCCCCAACAACGGGTGCCGAGCTGAGCTAGGCCAATTCCCCCTTTTAATTAGAATTCAAAAAAGAGCCATCAAATTTTATAAACACCTTAAAACAAGTGACCCCAACTCCTACCACTACAAAGCTCTGCAATGCCAAGAGGAGAGCATGGAGAAGAGCCCCCTCAGCCAGCTAGTCCTGAGGCTCAGCTCCTCTAACAACACAAGACCTCAGCACAGCCCTCACACAATCTGGACCCACCAAATTATAGAGAAACAAAAAGAACATTACATTAACTATTGGACATCGACCACACAACGCATAAAGCAAACTTCAGTGTTATTTGGCTCTAAATAGACAGTACACGGTGGCAGAATATCTGAGCACCGTGACTGATGAGAAACTGAGGAAGACTTTGACCATGTACAGACTCAGTGACCACAGCTTGGCCATAGAGACGGGCAGACACAGGCAGACCTGGCTGCCCAGAGAGGACAGGTTGTGTGAGCTCTGTCCACACAGACAAGTGGAGACAGAGACACACTTCCTGTTGCACTGCAGCAAGTATGAACACATCAGAGCCGACTTCCTCTCAAAAATAAAACATAAAGTCACTGACTTTGATCTCTGCCTGATCAAACTAAAATGCAACACATCCTTGGAGAGAACAGAGTCAGCAGCTTAGCAGCAGCAACATATGTCAGGTTATGCCACAGCCTGAGGGACAACCATCACAACACCTGACACACCTGTCTATATTTACAGTCCTTGTAACTCACCATCTACATTTTTCTTTATTCATTTTTTTTCTATATTATATATTGGTGTATTGTATTGTAGATTGGTGTATTTTGTATTATATATCATATATTTAATCTTTTTTTATAGTTTTCTGACTTACTTTTATTATT
Organism: Epinephelus fuscoguttatus; assembly: GCF_011397635.1. Classification (NCBI taxonomy): domain Eukaryota; kingdom Metazoa; phylum Chordata; class Actinopteri; order Perciformes; family Serranidae; genus Epinephelus; species Epinephelus fuscoguttatus. Next base: position 4,811,095 of record NC_064752.1, on the reverse strand, counting down.
GTACTTTATTTGTAAATTTTAATGTCTTTGGCAATATTGTTAATCTACAGTCATGCCAATAAAGCTTACTGAATTGAGAGAGAGAGAGAGAGAGAGAGAGAGAGAGAGAGAGAGAGAGATGCAGGACAGACGGCAGTAGCTTACAACAACATGCAAGTAATAATATTAATTAATATTAATATTAATAATTAATATTACCTACAGGCTATTAAACATTATTCCACTCACATGACATGCAGGACAATTAATGATGGGTAAATGTCTGTGTGCGCGTGTGTGCATGGTGTTATATCAACACGTGTGGTTCTGGACATGAGCAGCTGCACATTTAACAGCCACACATCACCGACAATCCGCTGAACAACGGAACGGGTTGTGAATGAAATAAACTTAATAACAACATGACAGTCTTGCACGAAATATCATTAACGTTACTCTTTGTAGTCACGTAGGCATGTGAATTACAGCGTTTCATTGCAAAGAATGCATGTAAGGGGTTCACTTGCGCTGTTTCTCAGCCATCTCGTTCAAATGAGCCAGGTGTAGGGGGCGGGTATTTATACGTCAGGGCCTCAAGCTGAAAAACTCTTCCGGATAGGAACCTCTCGACCATCCTAGCTCGTGGCTGCTTAAAGCTTGCTGCTTAAAGCTTGCTGCTAGCTCCTAGCGCTAGCTCCTCGCTGCACAAATAAGAGACTTGGGACGGCCTAGAAGATGGCGGACCTCGAACGACTTCCGGTTCAAGCGAGGAGCTAATTCCAATCCGATCCCTTACAGACTTACTGACTTAGAGGCGCGTTCATGTTAGGTGCGTGAGTGTGTGAGGGCTGTCCCATTGTCAAATCTTCAAGTCAGTGAGTCAGTGAGTGAGCCCTTTATGCCCCCTTACCGTAGGTCAGCATCGATGCGGACTTACGGTAAGGAAATTACCCACAGTTCATAGTGTTGTGACGTCAAATACAGGGGTTGCTCTCGGAACACTGGAAGTGTTATATAAAAACCCCGAAAACACGGTCAGCAGATATGCAAATGGTAACGTTATGGAAGGAGAGCGAAAAAACAGATAAACAATGAAACATCACATTAACAAGGATTTAAGATGGTACATAACAACACATGAAGTCAGAGGAATACCAGTGGTTATATTCCACACACAAAGAATATCATCTATCTATCTATCTATCTATCTAGATATTCTTTGTATGTGGAATATATGCTGACAATAACCGATAAATGATCACGCCCAGAGCCGCCAATGTTAACAACATTTTGTAGAGAGGGGGATAAGTGCTGTCCCATTCCTATTTGTAGCATCCAGAGCCCTTTCAGACTCTCACAGTCAATCACTTACAGCTGACGTCAGTTAAGTCAGTGAGGGTTCAGGGCTTGAGTCTTTAGGGGCCGGATTGGAATTGGGCCCAAGTCTCTTATTTATAGAGGGTGCATCCCAAGTCTCTTATTTTTATAGTGCTACTGCTAGCTCCTAGCTTGAACCGGAAGTCGTTCGAGGTCCGCCATCTTCTAGGCCGTCCCAAGTCTCTTATTTGTGCAGCGAGGAGCTAGCGCTAGGAGCTAGCAGCAAGCTTTAAGCAGCTACGAGCTAGGATGGTCGAGAGCTTCCTAACAGGAAGTCTTTTTCAGCTTGAGGCCCTGATGAAAAATACCCGCCCCCTTTATCTGGCTCATTTGAACGAGATGGCTGAGAAACAGCGCAAGTGAACCCCTTACATGCATTCTTTGCAATGAAACGCTGTAATTCACATTCCTACGTGACTACAAAGAGTAACGTTAATGATATTTCGTGCAAGACTGTCACGTTGTTATTAAGTTTATTTCATTCACAACCCGTTGCGTTGTTCAGCGGACTGTCGGTGATGTGTGACTGTTAAATGTGCAGCTGCTCATGTCCAGAACCACACGTGTTGATTTAACACCATGCACACACACACACACACACACACACACACACACATTTGCCCATCATTAATTGTCCTGCATGTCATGTGAGTGGAATAATGTTTAATAGCTTGTAGGTAATATTAATTATTAATATTAATATTAATTAATATTATTACTTGCATGTTGTTGTAAGCTACTGTCATTACCGTCTGTCCTGCATCTCTCTCTGTCTGTCTGTCTGTCTGTCTGTCTCTCTCTCTCTCTCTCTCTGTCTCATTGTGTCATGCGGATTACTGTTAATTTATCATGTTGATCTGTTCTGTACGACATCTATTGCACGTCTGTCCGTCCTGGTAGAGGGATCCCTCCTCAGTTGCTCTTCCTGAGGTTTCTACCGCTTTTTCCCCGTTAAAGGGTTTTTTTGGGGAGTTTTTCCTGATCAGCTGTGAGGGTCATAAGGACAGAGGGATGTCGTATGCTGTAAAGCCCTGTGAGGCAAATTGTGATTTGTGATATTGGGCTTTATAAATAAAATTGAATTGATTGAGGCAGACTGACAGGTCTGATGTCTTATTCACTCAGCAGCTGACTTGCTGAATGATGGCGAGTGGATTTAATAATAGTGATAATGATGATGATAATAATAATGATAATGATGCTCATCACAGTGACAGTGGCAGGGCTACGTTCTTTAATTGCCACAAACTTCGGCAAATGACTCAATAACAATGGTAACACGTGCAAAAGTGTGTGACCAAAGTCATGACGGCGTTATGGCTTTGATCAGCGAATATAATGTGACTTGGGATGTACGCCAAACGCTGGCTCCGTTATGCAGCAGATCCAGCTGTGCCGCCATCATCAGGAATGGACGTCGCTTCACGTGACGCTACAGTGGAAAGGACGTCTCATGTCTCTTAAACCAACAATGCTTGCTCATCACTCCTAGCGCTAGCTCCTCACATTTTTTCCGAGGTGGGAGGGCTAAACAGCTAGCAAAGTCAGCTAGCAGTAGCACTAGCAGTAATTTAAGAGACTTGGGACGGACCCTAAGAGACTTGGGACGCACCCCTGGAGACTGCAGATTCAGACCCGCAGTTCTAGGCCCCTTGTATTTCGCAACAGCGCCCTCCATTTCATTGGAAGCCAACATACTATTACAACTATTGAATATCGACGACGACGATCCGAGTGTGAGTTTTGAATGTGAAACACATTATTTGTTTTATGCCATGCAAACTATTTTGTTGACTTGAATTAGAAAGCAAAATGTTTTACAGTGATACGTTTAAAATGATATGACTGTCTTTATAGTCTGAAAGGCACGTCAAATATGGGTTAAAGTAGTAGGTAATAGTTTAGCTTGTTAGCAATGAACTGTTTGACCTGCACATTTTGTTTCATGAAACCGAAGCACGATGACGAATAATTTTAGCATGTGCTTCAAATTAAACATGAATAAATGATTAAAGCAATGAAGTGGATGATATGAGAAAAACATGTATAGGCTTACGTTTTCATACGAGCATGAAACTGTTTACATATTGGCAATTAGTGTACTTTATGCTAAAAGTTAATTCTGTATTCATGTATATCATGTAATACACCTACACACGTTTTTCCTTTATTATTCATAATATTATATATCACGTGTGTTTATATCACTACATTGATACTACTCTATAGCATATATTTAGAGATTTTGTGGACAGAAATTAAGCTCATCCAGCGCAGAAGATCAGAAATGTATTTTTGTCTATTATTAGGTTTTGGCCTTGTTTATGTGTGTAAAATGGTTGAAAAATCTTAACTTTGACTAATTAGGCACTCTCTTTTTAAGGTGCACAGAGGCACAGACTTAGGCTATATATATTTAAAAATATAAAAAATAAAAAACTAGATGGTTCTTACTCCACCATAGCAGGTAGTGTGAATCTGTCTGCATAATTATTATTATTATTATTGTTATTTTTATTATTGTTATTATTATTATTATCATCAAGTGTCTCCATGTGACCACAACTGTCCGTCCAGTCCAGTGACAGCTTAACTCTAACTGATAGTAGCTTATAGTAAATGCCTTTCCATAGATGTACATCAGTTTTTTCCCATCTGGCTGTCAACAGAGGCCTATTCATTCATATTTGTATTTTTGATGACAACTTTGATGCAGTGCGACACCTGCTGGTCATTTTTAATAACTACTTTTGGAGTGCTTGCTGTCACGTTGATAGTTTTACCGAGAGCAGACTTCACTGTTCACGGTCCATCCTGAAGAAAACTTACTATAGAGCTTTCATTTTCATGGTCTATCAGCTGCATATTAACAGGCAATACAATAAAACGCTGTTGCATTACTTCATTGCCTGTCTCTGCGTCTGCAGCCTCCGGGTCTGCAGAGACATCCTGCTGGCGTAAAGGCCAAGAGGTAACCTTATTTTGAAGGGCACAGCCCAAATGTAAGTGACAGAGCACGTTAGCCAATCAGAAGCAAGGAAGCGCTGAGAGCCCGCCCACCAATGAAACGAAATATGGAGTGGTAAATTTGTTTTTTGCGATAGGATCAGAAAATAAGAAACAGAGCTGAATTTCGTTTTTTCTTTTTTTTTGGCCAAAAACAAAACAAAAAAAAAAAAAACAAAACTAAAAAACAAACCGTTTCTTTGTTTTTTGGCCAAAAACGAAAAACTGACTTGTTTCTGGTTTCTTATTGATTCAGATTCAGATTTTCTTTACTGTCATTGCAACAAGTGCAATGAAAGGTAAGGTGCAGGCCATTCAGTGCAAAAAAACAAAACAAATATATAAAAACTTTGTGAAAATAAAAACACAAAAAGACAAGATTAAAATTACAACAAATAGGCACAGTCTAAAAAGCACAGATTGAAAAGGGTATGTACATAAGGTGCAGAGAGGCTGTAGTGTACAGTGGATATTGCAGGATGAATATTGCACAGAGGTAGTGTCAGTTGTATCAGTATATTGCACATATTACAGACAAGAGTTATGTAGGGCTCTTACAGCGGTTGGAAAAAAGCTGTTTTACAGTCTGTTTGTCCTGGTTTTGATGGCCCTGTACTGTCTGCCCGACGGCATTAGCTCATACAGGAAGCGGCCCAGGTGGTAGGAGTCCTTCAGGATGGTGTTGGCTCTCCTGAGGCAGTAAGAGCCATGAAGGTCCTCCAGTGTGGGCAGAGAGCACACTACCAGCTGTGTAGTGTTCTTATTCCAGGTCAGCTTCTCCTCGATGTGGACTCCCAGAAAGCAGAAGTCACTGACCCTTTCTACACAGGTCCCACCGATGAGAATGGGCTGAATGTCCGTTTTGTTATTTCTGAAATCAATGATGAGCTCCTTTGCTTTGGATGTGTTCAGGAGCAGGTTATTGTCTCTACACCACACAGTCAGCTGTTGCACCTGCAGCCCTGCAGCCCTAGCCGTTCCAGTACGGTTGACAGAAAACATATTGAGTGAGAGGGCTGAGGCTATTGCTGCTGTTCAGCAGCATACCAAGCCGTCAGCATTAGCTGCTCATTCTTTGTCTGAGACTCTGGTTCCTCTTGACGAATCCTCTGCTTCTTCTCCAGAAGACTCTTGTCAGGCTAACAGTGATGAAATTGATCCTGGGTATCGCAAGCATGTCGGTGATGGGTTTGTCTCCTTGGTAGGGAGTGATAAAAAAGTTCCTGTCAAAATTCTGCGGGACTCTGGTGCTTTGGACTCCTTCATAGTGGCATCTGTGTTGCCGTTTACATTAGCCACTGACACTGGTGAGTCAGTTTTGATCAGGGATATGGGGTTGTCTGTGTTCCCAGCACCATTGCATAAGGTAGCTCTCTTTTCAGATCAGGTTAAAGGGGAAGTGGCATTGGCAGTGCGTCCTGCCCTGCCAGTTCAGGGTGTGCAGGTGATTCTGGGTAACGATCTGGTTGATGGTCCATTCACAGGGGCCCCTCCCTCACCAGTGGTAACTTGTTCTCCTTTGGTGGACCAGGTTGAGTGCAGGGACCACCAGCATGTTTTCCCAGCGTGTGCTGTCACAAGGGCTCAAGCACTGAACAAAAATCAGTTGGAGGTCAAAGTTCAGAAAATTGCAGCAAATGTTCAGTTTCCCTTACCTGCCTTTCCTTTTTCTGTGTCCCGTGCTGACTTAATACAGGAGCAGCAGGGGGATCCCGCTCTATCTGAGCTGTTCCAGCAGGTGTGTCCAGCAGAAGAGATAGGGAATGTGGCTTGTTGGTGAGAAAATGGTTACCTCAGGGTGAGAAGTTTGTTGGAGATGCTATTTTTCAGATTGTGGTTCCCACTAAGCTGAGGGATGGTATTTTGAAAACTGCTCATGACATGGTAGCTGGGCATGTGGGGGTTAAAAAGACCTATGACAAAGTTTTCAGGTACTTTTATTGGCCTCGGTTGAAGAAAGACATTTCTGCCTACATCAAAACTTGTCACACATGTCAGCTCACAGGAAAACCAAATCAGTCCATCAAAACAGCTCCTTTGCAACCTATCACAGTAGCTAGTCAGCCTTTTGAGCATTTATTAGTTGACTGTGTGGGCCCACTGCCTAAGTCCAAATCTGGTAGCTTATATGTGTTAACGGTAATGTGTCAGACAACCAGATATCCAGCTGCTTTTCCGTTGCGCAACATAACGACAAGGTCCATAATAAAGGCTCTGACCCAGTTCATTTCTGTTTGGTATTCCCAAAGTGGTGCAAAGTGATCAGGGAACAAATTTTACATCAGGACTGTTTGCGGACATGTTGAAAAAGCTTGGTATTAAACATGCCCAGTCCACTGCCTATCACCCAGAAAGCCAGGAAGCTATCGAGCGCTTTCACCAAACACTCAAATCGCTTTTGCGTTCTTATTGCACTGAGCTTGGTCGTGACTGGGAGGAAGGGCTTCCATGGTTAATGCTAGCTGCTCGTGATGTTACTCAGGAGAGTACGGGTTTTAGCCCAAATGATCTTGTGTTTGGTCATTCTGTTCGTGGCCCTTTGGCTGTCTTGCAGGATGACTGGAGAAAGCCTTCCCCTCCTTCAACTGTGGTGGAATATGTAGATGGGTTCAAAAGACGGTTGTATGAAGCTGGTAAGATGGCAAAAACGAATCTGGAAAAGGCTCAGGGCAAAATGAAGCGTTTGTACGATCGCCGGGCCAAGTTACATGTGTTTTGTCCAGGAGATCAGGTTCTGGCAAACCTTCCCGTAGTGGGTTCTCCTTTCCAGGCAAGGTTTTCAGGCCCTTATTCTGTGGTGAGGCAGGTTTCAGACTTGAACTACTTGATGTTTACTCCTGACAGGCTAAAGACTACACAGTTGTGCCATGTTAACATGCTCAAACCCTATTTTCCTCGGTCCAGTGGGGGGGAAGTGAAGCCAGTGGCATTGGCAGCTTCAGTAGGTTCTGTGACCTCTCCATCCTTGGGGGAGGAAGAAGAAATCAATGATCCAGATGACTGTGTGATGCAAGGCAGACTCAAGAATTCAGAGTCCTTGAGTAACTTGAATAAGTTGGTGGGACATTTGCCTGAGGTTCAAATGAAAGAGTTGTCTAACCTTATTTTGTCATTTCCATCTTTGTTCTCAGACAGTCCTTCCCGAACTGACTTAATAGAGCACGATATTGACGTGGGGGATGCTGAGCCGATTCACCAGAGGTTCTACCGGGTTTCTCAGGAAAAACGTTCTCAGCTGGAGGTGGAGGTGAAGTATATGTTAGAACATGGCATTGCAGAGCCATCTTCTGCTAGTTGGGCTTCCCCATGTGTGTTGGTTAGTAAGCCAGATCAAACATTTAGACCATGCACAGATTTTCGAAAAATCAATAAAATCACTAAGCCAGACTCTTACCCACTTCCTCGGATGGAAGATTGTGTCGATCAAGTGGGCACAGCAAAATTTGTCAGTAAGTTTGATCTTTTAAAGGGCTACTGGCAAGTGCCACTCTCAAAGCGTGCTCAAGACATTGCTGCGTTTATAACTCCTTCAGGTCTTTATTCTTATACCGTCATGCCGTTTGGGTTGCGGAACGCTCCAGCAACTTTTCAGCGGTTAATGAATAAAGTTGTAGCAGGGTTGGAGGGGTGTGCAGTATATTTAGATGATGTTGTGATCTACAGCGACACATGGGGTTAGCATGTAGAACGCATCAGAGCTTTGTTTGACCAGCTGGTGTGGGCCAAGCTTACTGTAAATCTGGCCAAATGTGAGTTTGCTCGAGGTACGGTCACCTATTTGGGGAAGGTGGTTGGTCAGGGGCAGGTCCGACCTGTTAGAGCAAAAGTCCTTGCCATTGATCAGTTTCCTACTCCCTCTACAAAGAAAGAGCTGATGCGCTTTCTTGGCATGGTAGGTTACTACAGAGGGTTCTGTAGAAACTTCTCCACAGTTGTTGCACCTTTGACTAATCTTTTGAGTCCAAAGGTTAAGTTTGATTGGACCCCTCAATGTCAGTGTGCTTTTGAACATGTCAAATATTTGATCTCCTCTGCTCCTGTCTTGGCAGCTCCCCGCTTGGATGAAGCTTTCCAGCTGCAGGTAGATGCTAGCAATGTGGGTGCTGGAGCTGTACTTTTGCAGACAGGTCCTGATGGCATTGACCACCCAGTAAGCTTTTTCAAGGAAGTTCAACTCTTATCAGTTGAACTACTCTATTGTAGAAACGGAGGCACTGGCTCTCATTTGGGCTCTGCAGCACTTTGAAGTTTATGTGGGTGGAGGCAAAACTCTAGTAGTTTATACAGACCACAATCCATTGACATTCTTGCATTCCCTACAAAACCCAAGTCAACGGCTGATGCGTTGGTGTTTGTTTTTGCAGCCATTTAACCTTGACATACGGCACATTAAAGGTTCTGCAAATGTTGTGGCTGATGCATTGTCTTGTGCATTGCCTCTCTAGTGTTTTACCAGGTGTCCCTTTTCATTCTGAACTGCTCTTCTCTCCCTCCTACTCTTAATCTGCTTCTCCAGGTACCAGAGTTGCTGTGTGGGTATGGTTTGGAATTAGATTGGGCTGTTCTGGTAAGTTGAGAACTATTGAAATGTCCCTGTTTATGGTATTGTGTGGTTCAGTTTTGAGGCACCTGTGGGGCCTCATTTTTATGGGTGGGGGTGTGACGGCCTTACTAATGTGTCTCTTCCTTCACAGCTGTTCCTTGTGGTTGAAGAGGCGGGCCGTCCAATCTTCCTGGCCACACCTGAGGGTGTGGTCTTACTTTATAAAAGGCCTCAGTATCAGCCTGCTCTCTCTCTCTCTCCCTGACTGAGCAGCTGACTGCCACATGGCCAACATAGTGTAGTTTGGTTTGCCTTTGTTTCATTTGTTCTGTTTTACATACACATCCACACACATACACCCGCACACACACACACACACACACACACACACACACACACTGCAGCCACTCACGACATGACAACATGTGTTACTTCTTATTTTGAAGTAGATTTAGTTAAATAAATCACCTTTGTACCTTAAATTGTTTGTGTAGACTCTCTTTTGTTGCAAACTGTGAGCCAAGTTTGTAACACAACTCATCCCGGTAAGCGGACTCATCACCTCCTGTGATGCAGCCTACCACTGTGGTATTGTCCACATACTTAATGAAGGTGTTAGTTAGTTAGTGTCAGTTATTCCCAGAAAACAAACGATTAAAAGGTACCTTGGTCTGTGAAGAAGTGCAGGTTTAGTTTATTTGTTTTGCAGATTATCATCTTTAAGATGAAAACAGGAATATGTCCGAGACTACAGGATTAAATTTAGCATATAGATGCTTAATGATGCTCGTACACTGTCTGTGGTGCTGAACACAAGGAAACAGGAAACATTGCGGCAGCTGTAAACCTTTTGAATGTTCATGTTTTTCTCTTCAGGTCGGCAATGAGCAAATAAAACTCATATTTGTTTTTGTATAAACTCTGAGTTGTGTTTAATCTTCTAATCAGACTTAACCCAGTGCATCATGGGATAGATTCTTGCCCTCAGTAGACTTCAGCTAATGACCACAACAACAACAACAACAACAACTGTCAGGTCAAACTGGAGTAAAATAAAGAACTGGGGTCCGTTTCACAAAGCAGGTTCAATAAACACTGAGTCTAATCCTGAACTCTGAGTTGATCTACTCTGAGATAGGAAACTCTGAGTTTCCGGTTCCAGAACAGCTGATTTGAATCAGTTTAATCAACTCAGAGTAGTTTCACCTGGAGTTAAGCACCTGCACCACAACTATAAAAAGCCAGCATCAATGGAGCCCCGATTCGACGAGTCACCATGGCAACGGGGAAGAGGAGGGCTGCGTTTTTCACCCCACTAGAATTAGAAATCTTAATGCGCTCATACGGCGGGTTTGCACATGTTTTCAAAAAGAAGTGCAACACTGCTGCAGCTGCAAAAGAGAGGGAGAGGGCGTGGGAGAACATTGCTGCTCGGGTCAATGCGTAAGTTCAAATGTAGTCCTTTGCAATCACAATAATATTACAGGGGAAAACTGCTTGAATGGTAGCCTATTAATTTATTTCATTTAGGTGCAATCCCGCGGGGGAGAAGCGCACTTGGCAGCAGTTTAGGATGAAATATAAAAACATTGTTCAAACAGGTAAGACCTCGGCATAATCTCATGGGGGTACCTCATTTTGATCATGTTTTACATTGTAAAGTAAATATTAAGTGGCTGTTTGACTGTGCAGTTGTTTTATCCCCAACATAATGCTGTTTTCACACACATAAATGTCTTCTCATCTATATCATGTTCTGTTAAATAATTAAGCCTATTTAAACTAACACAGTCTTCTACTCAGCCAACAGAAAGAAGGCAGATGCCTGTAAAACCCACAGTTGCCTTACTCAAGTGCTCAGTGTCTCCGACATTGTACAAAAAACTTCCATTTGCAAAGAAACACAGCACAACACACAATATCTGCTGGGATGTGAGAGCATGACTACGACTGGTAATGTTGCAAATGTAAGGACGGATTAGGTTGTGTATGTAGATGATGGACTGTGACGTGAAACGGTACAGCTCAAAAATATAATTGTCTGGAAATGCTAGAACATCTATACGCGGTCTGATAACCATCTCCCGACGAATATTTAATTCTCTGCGCAGTAATTCTGCACCTTCATCCACGGGATCGTTATCAAAAGGACATGCCATGTAGTAGTGAAAAAAGTCGCCACATACTGTGCCTGATGGACTTCTAATATACTGACTCTGATTTTTTTTTAAATGACAGACGGCAGAACGGCTACGCCAAAACTCACCTGAATGAATGAGGAAATCAGATGGAGTGTGTGGCTCTGAAAGAGGGCGGAGACAGAGAGAAACTCGAGGTTCATTGAGAAAAACCTGGTCCCGACCAGGTTAGGTTCACAGAGTCTGTTACTACGGTAACTGACCGAGAGCTTAAGTTACCTCTCTCTCTGAAACAGGCTAGAGTTACCCCTCTTTCTCTGGTTTGAGTTACCTCCCTTTTTGAAACGGAAAACTCAGAGTTTCCCTCATTTCAGGGTTAACAGACTCTGAGTTTTCACTAAACCTGCTTTGTGAAACGGACCCCTGAACAGTAGCTAAAAGACAGGCAAAACCGAGGAATCCACTTCCACAGTAAACCGGAAGGAGGAACCCTTCGCACTATCGCCCAGTTACTGCCCGGGCCTTAAAAGGCGGCGCACATTATCACAGGTGAAGAGCGAACAAAGGTACACAGGCGGCAGGCGTATATCTGTTCCCTCATCTTTTGCGATGCACATGCAGAGTGAGAGCATCTAAACACCAGAGAGGCAGCCGGTAAGATGCTGAACTGTTTAATGAGGAGACTTTTGCACGGAGGTAGTGCATTGTGATTAACTGGTTGTGTGAACGCAGGCTTAGCCACAGGGTCGGACGCCCAGTAATGCGTGGCTTGGATTGAATTGTCACAATTGTCTGATGGCTTGTTAATCTCCCTCCTGACTTTTGAAATGTGATGTGTGTAAATTTAAATTGGTACGTGTTGAGCACAGCTTAAAAGTATTTCAATTTGACATTTAGTGAATTATGAGTGTATGTTGATTGTATTGGGTGTATCACTCTTAATTGTAAGCATTTTTTGTAATTGTGATAGTGTAATTTTGGAATTTCATTTTTTTTTTTTTTTTTTAATCACTTTGGTTTTTATTTAAAATTTTTCCTTTACAAAGTTGTAACAACTAAATGAATACAAGTAAACACACAAACAAATATAAACATATGGGAGTCACTTCCAAAACAATCTGTCCATATTCCACTGTCTTTTGTTCAATCAAGTCTTTTGTTTTGTCGCTGTTCATCCATAAATTTTGTCCATCTCATCCATTTCTCTTCGAACTGAGCTTCCTGTAGTCTCAAGCGGTGTATCATTTTTTCCATTGTGTAGATTCCCTCAACCAGTTGAGTCCATTGGTCTTGTGTAGGGATATCTTCCCTTCCCCATTTTTTTGTGATAGCTTTTTTAGCTGCTGTTAGTAATATTTTTACCAGGTATCTGTCCCTTGTTCTTATATTTTCGTCACATAAGTTACACAGATACAATACTATACCAGACATTGGAATCTTATATCCAAATATTTTCAACAGTGTATCGTGTAGCATTTTCCAAAACCGTCTGATTTTATCACATTTCCAGAAAATATCCGAGAGATCCGCATTCATTACTCCACAGTCTCTCCAACAGGGTACATTTTTGTTAAACTGTTTACTCTTGACTTTGGGTGAAATAAAAATCGAATCAGATTTTTCCAGGAGAACTCCTCCAGATCCGTGAACTAGTGGATGTGTGGTGAATTTTCCACATGTTTAGCCACTCTTCATCTGTGATTTTTATCTGAAATTTCTGATTCCCATCTTTCTTTTATGTATTTAGTTGAGTGTTTATTTAATATCAATTTTTTATATAACCCGGACACAATTCTAACTTTGGTTTCTTTGTATGTGCTGATTATGAGTTGGATCACACCATTAACTTCTCCGGAGGGGTCCATCCTGATCTCTTTCGTGAAGTAATCCCTAAGTTGTAGATATCTATAGAATTCATGTTTATCTAAATCGTATTTTTCTTTTATATTTTGGAAACTCTCCAGCTGTCCATTGTTCATTAGCACACACCATGCTGTGATTCCCTTGGTTGTCCACCGCCTAAACCCTTTATCATATCTAGCAGGTTTGAATTTGCTATCATATGCCACCCACTTTAATAGATTGGCATCTTTCTGGATCTTATATTTTTTTATTATGTTGAACCATAATTTTAGTGTGAACGTTGTAATTGGGTTTACTTGGTCTTTCATCACCTTGTATATGTCTTCATCTCCTATAATAGTCTGTAGCGGGTATTCGCCAAGTTGTGTTTCCATCTCTTTCCACTTCGCAGTGTAGTCTGGTTTACACAATCCAACAATATACCTCAACTGGGCTGCATGGAAGTATGCTTTCAAGTTTGGAAGTCCCATCCCACCTTCATCCTTCGACAGCTGGAGAGTCTCCAATCTTATTCTAGGCCTTTTTCCACCCCAAACAAACCTTGAAATTATTCTATTCCAGCTCATAAATTGAGACTGTGGGACCTCTACTGGTAGGGATTGGAATAGGCACAAGAGCCTTGGTAAAAGATTCATCCTGATTATCTGTATTCGTGAGCTGAGATCTAGTGTTAGTGTGGACCATCTTTCAATATCTTTTTGTATTTCCTGATTTATCTTGCCGTAGTTGGATTTATATAGTTTAGCTAGTCCTTTTGTGATTGTGACCCCCAAATATTCAATTCTCTTGAGTTTCCAATTAAAATTAAATAATTCTTGGATCTCTTTTGGTGGACTATAATTGAGTGCTAATATCTGTGTCTTTGTGACATTTATTTTATATCCTGATAGGCGCCCAAATGCTTCCAAAAGTTTCATCAATACAGGTAATGACTCATTTGAGCGCTCAAGATAGGTTATTACGTCATCTGCGAAAAGTCCTATTTTTTGTTCTATGCCATTCACCACCACTCCTTTGATCTCTTCGTCCTGTCTAATAGCCTGCATAGCGCTCTATAAACAGGGCAAATAGAGTGGGTGACAGACAGCATCCTTGCCTTGTTGATCTCTGCAATCTTATTTTGTCTGTCAGGCTCCCATTAATTTTAATTCTTGCAGTTGGTTGTTGGTAGAGTGTTTTTATGCACTGTACTGATTTATTGCTAAATCCAAATCTCTCTAGTACTTTATATAAAAATTTCCAATTGACACAATCAAAAGCTTTCTCTGCGTCGATACTTACTAATACAGTGCTCTTTTTGTCTTGTTTTGCTTGCTCCACTACATGTAGTGTTCTTCTAATGTTGTCATGTGTCTGACGTCCTCTTATAAACCCTGTTTGATCCTCCTCTATTATTTCTGGTATAAAGGAGTTCAGCCTTTTTGAAATTATTGTTGCATATATTTTATAGTCAACATTTAATATCGAGATTGGTCTATAGCTTGCACAGTATTCTTTGTCCTTTCCTTGTTTGAATGACTGTAATTATCGCCTCAGCCCATGATGGGGGTATTTTATTGTTCTGGAGTGTCCAATTGAAAGAGGCAAGGAGCAGTGGCGACAGCTCTTCTCTAAACATCCGATACCACTCTGCTGGATATCCATCGCTCCCTGGTGATTTATTATTTTTAAGTGTATTTATTGCATCTTGTACCTCTTCCATTGTAATTTCAGCTGTTAATTTATCATTTTGTACGTCCAATTGAGGGTAGGTCTAGCATCTCGAGGAATGCAATCATTTCATTCTCTTCCAGATACAGGTTGAGTATATAGCTCTTGGTAATATCTTTGAAAGATATTTTCAATACCATCTGGAGTAGATATTATCTCACCTGTATGGGGATCTTTAATCTTGTATATATTACTAATTACTTGTTGTTTTCTTATACGCTTAGCTAATATTTTAGTGGCCCTTGAGCCTACTTCATGGTAGCTCAGTTTAAAATATTTATTCTTTTTTTCAATTTCGTCCAATAGCATGTCATTTATTTTTGTTTTTGTTTCTTTAATTTGTTGACTTATCAGGGGGTCATTAGTAATTTGATATTCCTGTTCTAGTTCCCTTAACTTCTCAGTATGTATTTTATAGGCCTCCACTTTAGCTCTTTTTGCATGCACAGTTTCAGCTATCAGTTTTCCTCTAATAACTGCCTTCATGGCATCCCAAATAATCGTTGGGTCTACTGTGCCGTTGTTGTTTTCCTCCATGTATCTTTCAATTTCCATTTTTATCTTTTCCCTTGTTTGATCATTATTCATAATTCCCAGATTAAGTCTCCATACTGTATGTCGTCTTCTGTTGTTTAGATTTATTGTTAAATAGAGTGGGTTGTGGTCTGACAAATCTGCACCCCCTATTCTGCACTCTCTTACCATATAGTTATCCTCTACATTCATAAAAAAATAGTCTATCCTTGAATGGACTTTATGCACTGCAGAGTAGTGCGTGAAGTCTTTTTCCAGGGGGTGCAGATTCCTCCAAACATCAATCATTCCCATCTCCTCCAAAGACATGTTTATGAATCTTGTCAAATGCATTTTGTTCTTTTTGAGACTAGTTGTATCCATTTTGTGGTCTCTAATAACATTTAGGTCTCCCCCACAAACCAAAACACCCCCTGCCTCTGCTATGATGTCATCAAATAGGCATCTAAAAAAGGATTTGTCACTTTCTGGAGGTGCATGTATGTTTACCAATGTTACTAATTCATTCTCTAGTCTTCCTTTTACAATAGCGTATCTTCCTTCCTTATCTCTGCATTCCTTCTCGAGATCAAACTTAGTTGCATTTGATATCAGAATTGCTACTCCTCTTCTGCTTCCTCCTTTAAATGAACTATGATATAAATTCCTGTAGCCATATTTTTTAAGTTTATCATGTTCTGATGGAGACAGGTGGGTCTCCTGAAGAAAAATTATCTGAGCTTTTTCTTTATTAAGCTTTGCCATGACCTTTTGTCTTTTTATTGGATTATTTATACCATTTATATTCAGCGACATTATCTTGATATCAGACATCTGTATGTTTTGTTTTCTTTGTTGGTATACTCCCAAACAACACTGAACCAAACACTCATGAACAGTAACAATATGAACCAAAACAGTTTGTGGCTTCAAACAACGGGTACACTAAGCCCGAGTCCCTGCTGGTGGGTGAAGGGGAAATCCTCATCTCTCAAGAGGGCCCCTTCCTAGACTCACTTAGTTCCTAAGAACTCTATAAGGTCTAGATGTGTCCAACTATGAAAAAGAAAAAACATCTCCCAGTCGGGTATGAATACTATCAGTGTGGAAGAAGTCTATGTTTTACAGCTACCTTCCTCCTCCAGTAAATGTTCCTGTTTTCCTGTGGTACTCCTGTAGCTTCTCTCTGGCACGGTGCGCTGCTTCACGTGTCGTCTCTTTTCCTCTGACACGCTGCCATCCCGGTGCTTCTCGTGTCTTCTCCATCGCTGCAGGTGTGCTGTCATCCCCCGGTGGGTCTACTGTGTAACCCCTCTCCCTCATAGCCTGCGCGGCTTCCATGGCGCTGTTGTATGTTTTCAATCCGTTGCTCCAGTGTATCCGTATTTTTGTCAGCGGTGTCTGGAAACGTATCTGTTTTTCCTTGAGCACCTTTTTAATGCCCACATATGATCTCCGTTTCTGGACGACTTCAGCAGGGTAGTCGTGATCGAAAAAGATTTGCTTGTTTCCAACTTGTATTTTTTTCTTCCATGCCGTCTTCAGGATCATTTCTTTCGTCTCGAACTTGAGAAAGTTGACTATAATGGACCTGGGTGGTGCATTTGCGCTTGGTTTCTGTGCGAGGCTGCGGTGCGCTCTCTGGATGTGGAGCTCCGTTCCTTCAGGTAGCTGTAGCTCTGTTTTTAGCATCTGTTCCACGTACTTGCTAGTAGAGCTCCCCTCCGTCTCCTCCGGGATGCCGAAGATCCGAATGTTATTTCTCCGCGATCTCCCTTCGAGGTCGGTTACCTTTTCTTGCATCTGGCGTGTCTGCTCCAGCATCTCTATCATCGCCTGTCCCGCGTCGATTTTCCACTCTTCCAGCTCTGCTATGCGCTCCTGGGCCTCCGCCATAGTCGCCTTCTGTGTCTGTAGCTCGTTTATATTGTCTGTTAGCTTGCGCTCGATTTCTTGCTGAAGAGCGGTGATTTCTTCTTTCATTTCTTTTTCAACTCATCTTTCAGTGTGACCAGCTCGTGTCGAATCTCTTGTTTGAGATCTTTTATATCTTTGCTGATTGTTGCTAGCCCGACTCGTAGCGTCTCGTTGTGATCTTGTCCGTCCATTTTCTCTGCTGTGTCTTCCTCGTGTTTGCTATCTTCGCTTTCAGAGCTCGTCTCGGGTATTTCCTCAGCTTTTTCTTGCTTCTGGTTAGTTTTTCCTGTCCTTCGGTTACCTTTCCCACCCATAATATAACTTTAAGTCGTCGAGTTAAACTTATATGGTGGGTTTTTAATGCCCGACCTGGGAGAGTACCTGGCTACACGTCTGCTCTCTCCGCCATCTTACCGGAAGTGCCCCTGGAATTTCATTTTAATAAAATTTGACCATAAAATTAATGTTAAAACCCGTTCAGAATTAAGGTTAAAAAGCCTGTAAAAATTTGTAATGAAAGGTTAAGAAGTAATTCATGTTAAAATACATTTAATGGTAAAATACAGAAATGGAGATAATTTAAATTAAAACACATTAAAATATAAAACAACAATAAATAGTTTAGTTTAGTTTCGTATATCTACATCTTTGAGTGTGCGTCTGTTGTTTGTTCTGTGATTCATGTGTGAGACTGAAACACTGCAGTTTGGAGCAATGATTAATGAAGCACTCTCTCTCACTCTTATGTAATCTGATTACATCTAATACACATTACAGAGCCTCAGTATATTTTACTGTTACAATCATTTGTCACATCCTTTTTATCTTCTCACTGGTGGAACAAAAACGTCACTGATTTCAGTCACTAAATGAATGTGTGATGTTTTCATGTTGATCATCAGGATCAGGTTGTGACAGCTGTTTATTAATCTGTTACTGGGTTTGTCTCAAGTATTTACTATATTATATGTAACATCTAGTTAGTTTCAGACCAGCGATTTACTAAACCAGGCTGCAACGTTCAGCATCAGTGTCCAATCAGAAAGCTATAAACAATACAAACATGTCAATTATTTCAGCATCAGCAGCTGCATCATAACTTACAAGAAATATGTTTTAAGCTTTAAACAAACACAGAAACACTTTGTCAAAGTACAGAATGTTATACTGTGTCTTTCTAGATGAATGTATTCAGGAATGTTTAGTTTAGGAATAATATGTAATCATGTAGTTTAGAGTTAAATCTGCTGCCTGACAGACAAAACTGGGCCGTTAAGTGTAACATTATTGTTGCAATAACTTTTAGCAAGAAATGATTATTCTGTAAAATGTGATTTAACTGCACTTAAAGTGATTCACATCCACTTGTTTAACATGTGATGTATATTGAGTGAGAGTTAAACTGTGTGCTGATGTTTGTTGATTCATGTTTTCATCATCACAGTTTGACAAGTGGAGCTTGAACACTAGAAGTCATTTGACACCAGTGTCATGTCAGATCATTCTCTATTAGCTCTTCTACTCACTCTGAGCAGCTCACATATTGTGTTTTCTGTAGACAACAATCAGCTCCTCCACACTTACATGGACTAGTTAGTATGTGCTCATATTTCTAACAACAACAATCACAAAGCTTTTCATTCCCAAAGTATTATGGAAATTAGAGCAGACAACAGTACAGGCCTTGTTTAGTTCATGTTGTGCTCTCAACTGTAAAGTAGAAACAGACTGTAGAGAAAAGGAGGTGAGAATCAGAGCTGACCTTCAGTCTGTGCATGACACTGAAGAAGGCAAGGAAATTACATTTGGCTTCTTTTATGGTGTCATATGGAATAGTTTGTGTTTTGATGCTATGAGTGTGACGCTGCACAACACTTGTCAATGTTCATCATGTGTGTCCTCAAATCTTTCCTCTGAAACATGTTTACAGACAGTAAATGTAACACTGTGAATGTGACTGCACATCATGTACAGCACATATAGTATCAGTGTAGAATCACAGCTGGAGATCATCGTCACAATGATTCATGATGTTCATGCTCCTAAAAGGTGAATTCACACTCAACACAAAGTTCACTTTTGTCTCCATTTCATCTGTGAATCTGACTGTTGGACTGTTTTTACACTTTGTCTTTATTCAGCACTAAAATACTGACCACACAGACGTTAGCTACAGCTGGCTGACAACGTTCACACTGACTGTGTGTCTGTAACAGTTCATACTGAAGTAGAAATGTATGACAAACATAAGTTTGTCTCAAGACACACCTGTATTTATATCTGTGCACAACAGCTGTTGTAATGTGTGTCATCACTCTTATCACAACCAGACAGGCTGACGTGGGCGAGACGTCCTTAAACCTACATTAACTGATGTTTTTGGCCACTTGGGGGCAGCAGAGACAAGCTGACAACACAACATTGAAACATCATCATCTTCTAAGTTGGTCAACTTGTTAGTAAACAGTTGTTTATTTGTACATCCAGCAGTTACGGAGCAACGTTATCATTCATTAGGAGTCATGTTTTTATCCACCCGATGAATGTGAGGGAAATATTTACTCTTCTTTTAGCTCTGTTTCTGACTGATGATGATGATGATGATGATAATGGAAATATGTGTCTCTTCAGCTGCTCAATGCTCCACCATGTTCACCAGCTAGTCGCCAACGTTTCCCGTTGACTGTGTTGTGCTGGGCAGGTCCTGTAGTGTACAGTGGGTTTATCAGAGCGTTACTGATGAAAGCAGCTGCCGACTGCTGGAAACAACACTGACAGGAGCCCTGAGAGTGAACCAAAACAGTGAGCTCAGAGACACTCTGACGCTCTGGAGAGCTGAGGTCACCTGCAGAGTCAGGTGATGATCCTCTGTGGGGTCGTCACTAGGAGCGACTACTGTCACAAACAAACAGCCTTGTGATCCATCCTTTATGTTACTGCAATGTTCAATTATAATAATAATGTGAATTTTGCCTCAGAGACGAGTTTTCCTCATATTTTCAGTCATTTTCTTTAATTGTTAACAATCACACACACACACACACCTGTCTTTATTTTAACTCAGTGTTTTCTTTTCCCTGGTGTTTGGCCATTGTTCTATTAGCTCTAACAAAGAGTGAAGACTCTGTGAATATAACTCGTGTTCAGGTCTTCACCGTGCCCTGATCCTGTCAGATTGTTTTAAGTTCATATCTTAAATAATCTAAACTTAAAATAAAGAAACGTGGCGATATCTTTGGTCGTGGCTCTAAAACGATGGTCCTATGTCACACAGTGAGAGAGGTTCAAGGATGGCTGATGTCACAGTCTTGTGATCAAAGACAGCCTGGGATAAAATTCTAACAGTGTCAGAAATTCAGGATGACCATCTCACTGTGTGACTGCTGTTACCACCTACGTCTACTAACCAACCAATAGAAATGCAGCATGAAATGACGCACTGATCAGCGCTAACCCCAAACAGACAGACAGCAGCTCGCCATGGAGGCAAAACACACTAAAAGAAATGTGTGTGGTTCCAGCAAAGAGGAAAACCTTGTGGAGTTGTGGCAGCAGAAGCCTTGCCTGTATGATGTGTCCTCCAGCTCTGACCATGATCGCGTACAGAAGGTGAGACACCTAGCAGCTAGCAAACACACACACACACACACACTGCAGTATAGTGTCGCACAGTGTAGCTGCACTAAACTTATAAGATGCTAAAATCTCACAGTCTGTGGGAGGCTTTACACCTCTTCAAATCAAGAAGGTGTCACGACCCCCTGTGAAGCTTTGGTGACCCCTAATGGGGGTCGGGACCCTCTGGATGGGAACCAGTGATGTAGAGGTTGAAGCTAACTAAGCTATGTAACACCTGGTTTTAGTCTTTGTTCAGTTAAATGATGATCTCACCTGGTGATTGGATCAAACAGTTGTAAATATCAAAGTATGTCACTGCTGGTCGTTCAGTGGGATCATTTCTCCAAGATAAGGAAGGTGAGGAGAAGACGACACTGAGACAGAGCGACAGGATTCAGTGTGTCAGAGTAACTTTTCCTCTCTGGTGGACACAAGGTGATAAAATAATCCTCTGACATGCTGATATCTGGTGTTTTTAGAGAGCTACAGACATTCTGTCAGTGTTTCAGTCCTCAGTTTCATATTGTGGCGCTGATAGTTTCCCCTCAGGTGGGTGTGGCTTTCAGAGTATGACACGTTGAGCTCTGTCTCTATAGACGTGTTTATTAATGTTTTATCAGTGATTATAGTTAGTGATGGTGCTGTACTGGAGGTGTTCCTAATATTCTGACCCTCTCATGTTTGTAAACAGGGAGAACAAACATCAGAACCAACTGATGAACTCTCAGTTTAATGTCGTCCAGTACAACACCACCTTTAACTATCACCTCAATAATAAGTTTAAGTTTATTTACTTTATTAATCCCCCTGAGGGGAAATTCAATGTTTTCACTCTTGCTTGTCAGTTACACACAGGTCTGAAAGACACACACGTGCACAATCAGGACCTATACATGCATTAAGTGGAGAGATGTCAGAGTGAGGGGGCTGCTCTTGGTGAGGCGAGCGGTTGGGGGGTTCGGTGCCTTACTCAAGGGCACCTTGGCAGTGCTCAGGAGGTGAACTGGCACTTCTCCAGCCACCAGTCCACGCTCCATATTTTGGTCCGGACGGGGACTGGAACAGGCGACCCTCCGGTTCCCAACCCAAGTCCCTATGGACTGAGCTACCGCCGCCATAAACAGAGTTTCATTTATAACAACGTCAACAACATCTGAACATTATAAACTCTGTAAAGGTAGAACTGATGTCACAGCTGCTGTATTGAATCAAACAGGTGTACCTAATAAAGTGGCCACTGAGTGTATCTGATCAACAGTCTCATGCTGCCAGAATGAAAAACTCATCATCACATTTGAAATCTGGATCAAATATTTTAAACAAATCAGCCTCAAATGAGACAAGAGGTGAACGATTCAGATTCATGTGACTTTATATATTTCTACTTCACTACATTTCAGAGGAGAATATTGAACTTTTTACTGCACTACATTTATCAGACAGATACAGTTACTAGTTACTTCGATCTAACAAACAAAACGTGATCAACTTATAAAATATAAAACTTTTTATAAAACATTTGCTACTTTAAGTTCATTTTGCTGATACTTTTAATGAAGTATTATCACATCAAAACCGATGTTCACTATCAGCACACATTAACACATAAACAATTAAAAATATCTGAATATAAAATAAGGAAGAATCTTACCACTGATGTAAACATGAATCGTTGCTTCAGTCTGATGGTTGATGTCCCCCTGTGTGACCACACAGCGATAGTGGTCGGTCTTGGTCACAGTCGTTTGGAGGATGATGTCATAGCTGCCTCCTCCTTTGTCTGTGACCTGTGGTTCTTCAGCAGGAAGTTTGTTTCCAGAACTGTCCTTCCACTCTACTTTAGGTTTTGGAGAAGCATCTTGGACTTCACACTGCAGCCGTGACCAGTCTTTTGTTTGCTCAAGTGCTGTGATGAATGGCTTCTTAGCTGCACCTGTAAACAACAGAATATAAAAAGGACAATTACATCATTTTATAATCGACAAAACAAAAACCAAAACTGAAAGACACAGAAAAGCACAGAATAGAGCTCAATCGCACCACTTATCATTATCTGGCAGGGTCTCATATTTTAAACACTTTTAACTATGAACAAAGGTTTGGTACCTATTTACAACCACAAAAAATAGTTCTGACTCATATCATGACAGACACACATATACAGTGAAGACATTGCACAACTTTCTAATTTTTATGCCACATTTGTTGTGCTAAATAAAATACCTTAAAATTAAATCACATTAAATTTGTTGTCTGACACATTTCACAGTTTCTACAATATGAAAGACAAGTTATAAAATACAGAACAAAGGGTATTTAAAAGCATGTGCACCTGTTGTGTTATCGGAACTTTGCTGTGTCAGTGATTGATACATAAACTAAGTGTCCACTTTATTAGGTACACCTGTACAGTCTAATACAATCCAATCAAACTGCAGCCCCCAAAATGATAATACAGTTGAATCAACTTCTCTCTCAAACAGTTTCAACACAAACTGAACAAAGACATTGGTAAGAAGTGTATTTGGATTGTAATTTGGTGGTCCTGACACACAGAACTTATACCAGTGCCAACAACACAATGATGAATACACCAGATCAATCCAATTAACTCTCAGTAACAGGTGTCGCCCAGATAAAATATATCTTTAGTCACTGTACCTTATTAAATGCTAACAATTTAAACAAAAAAAAATATTGCAAAAAGTGAGTGGTGGCCCTGCCTCTCCTCACAAACACATAATAAAGTGTGTATCTGTAAATGTGGTGTGTGTCTGTTCCATCATCTGTTCCCACAACAAGTCAGTGAACGTCTCACCAAAGTGTGTAAGCACCTTGTTTCCACATGGCCCCTGCTTTGAGTTTTTTCTTTAGGGGACAGAGCCATTAGGAAGAAATGTTATTAGCACAGGAGCCATTCTCTAGTCTACAGGATCAAATCTTAAATTACTAGACACCAAAAAGATGTCAGTGTATTATAAATGTCTCCATTTTAACTGACGTGTAATCAGTCTAACACATTGAAACCACGATCTCAGTCAGATCAACACAGAGGAGTCACTTTCGGTGATTCTCAGGCCTGTGGAGCAAATTACAGCCCTTTTACTGAAATGAATTCAAATCACGAACATGAGGATGTAAAGATCACTGACGTCATTAAAATCAGGACTCACCTCTGTTGTTTTCATCTGATCTGTCTTTTAAGACAGGATCTAGAGGGCAAAACAAAACACATGTTAGAGTTCTTGTGTGACATCATCAACTTTTCAGACAGGTGAAATAAATTCTGTTTCTATGTTTATTGTACAGTTTTTTCCACCTAGTTCTGATTCACATTCACAGACCTGACTGGTTTGTGTCCTGGACAGTTTAAGGTCGTTTGTTTGACACAAACTGACGAGTGTGCACACTCAGATTTTATCTCCTATAGACTGCTGACATTTCAGAAAATGAGAGGACATCTTTTTAGTAAGAAAGAACTCACCAACAACAAGCTTAATGTGGAACGTTTCACCTGGCTCAGTAAAAGTACAGGTGTAGTCTCCACTGTCAGCCATCTTTGTATTTCTGATGATGATGGAGGCGTTGCCGTGTTTCAGTTCTTCTTGAAAATGAGAGACTCGACCTTTGAACTCTTCATCCTGAGATCCAGAGCCATTATTGGAATGTCTGCCTTTTTCGTACAGGAACACCTCCTTCTGTTTTTCATTATTCTGAGCAACTTTATCCCAGGTAAAGTATCCTTGTTCAATGTTCTCCTTGGTGCTGAGGGAACAGGGTAACAAAGCATTTCCATCTTGTTTCACTGGGACGACCACTGGCTCTGGAAGATACAAACATGTATTAATCAGTGTGTTTACATGCAGAGTAATTAATTTAAGACGACATATTAAAGTTTGTTGTTGTAACAAAATATAAATACTTTCAACATATTGTACCACAATAGCCAGAATCATAATTATAATTTTATTACTTTCATTGATGTTTTTGTAAGCTACTGTCATTACCGTCTGTCCTGCATCTCTCTCTCTCTCTCTCTCTCTCTCTCTCTCTCTCTCTCTCTCTCTCTCTCTTTAATTTATCATGTTGATCTGTTCTGTACGACATCTATTGCACGTCTGTCCGTCCTGGAAGAGGGATCCCTCCTCAGTTGCTCTTCCTGAGGTTTCTACCGGTTTTTCCCTGTTAAAGGGTTTTTTGGGGAGTTTTTCCTGATCAGCTGTGAGGGTCATAAGGACAGAGGGATGTCGTATGCTGTAAAGCCCTGTGAGGCAAATTGTGATTTGGGATATTGGGCTTTATAAATAAAATTGATTGATTGATAAACTCACCCTTTAGTATGACTAGAAATGCAGACTGCATATTTTCACAAGATATATTTATAATTTCTTATCCTGAGTTTTTATCTTTTATATTTCTCTCTTTTCTAATTCTATTTTTTCACACCTGTTCAGAAGAACGTCACACTCACTAATAATTTATAACATCTTTCCATCTTTTCTCTTTTTTCCAAGTGATGACAAACATCCACACATTTGACAGAGGAATAACTTTCTATGGTTCTTGTTTTATTATTTAATATATTATTATTTCATTATTATTATTATTATTATTATTATTATTATTATTATTATTAATAATAATAATAATAATAGTAATATTATTATTATTGTATCCTCCTAAATAAAAACTATCAGCCAAACGCTCAGTGACTTTTAGGCAGTGGACACACAGATCTTATATTCCATCACAAACATCTCCACTACATCTCAGAGGTAAATATTGTTTAATACAAACATTATAGACCATGATGCATTGCTGTAGATTAAACTACCCAACAGGATATAAGGGAGTTAAAATGAGCACAACCTTAAACATCGACAGCAGCAAAATGACACGAAGACATTAATGCAGCAGTAAAATGAATCCAGAAACATCAGATAGAAGGAAAACACTGACAGCATGAAACAGTTTACTGCACAATCACAACTGTTCATTTAAGTGCTTTAGGTACATTTTGCTAACAACACTTACTTTGACTGCAGGACATTAGTTTTTAGTGGGGCATTTATAATGTGGTATTAGCACTTTTAGTTCTTCTTTCATCATTGGTCTTTTGACCTTATGTTCATAGCTTTTTGTCCCGAATTCATGTCATAACAATGAATCAGTGATGCTGACAGAGCAGCTGGATTAAAGAATCCTCAGTGTAAACACCCTTTATGAACTCTTCTACAACTGAAAATGGGCTCAATCACAACATTCCATAGTTTTGTCACTGACTGTAGTTTGTTGTGAATGAGAGTCTGAACTGTTCATTAATGACCGTGCTGTCTTTAAACACGGAGCAAGAGGTGCACTTCCTGTAAATTGTTGTGTGTGTGTAAGAGCAACGTAAAAATATAGCCGCAGTAGCAACTCTGGGTTTCAAGCCAGCATGGATCTTTAACAGCTGAAAGCTGGGTAGGATCAAGACCTTTGACAGTTCAGGACGGTTAAATCTCCACCGGGCCACGCTCTTCTTTGGAAACACTGTTGCTTCCTATTGGTCGGCTGCAGAAACATTTTGATGATGACATTCTTTAATGACTTAATTGAAAAAGTCCACCACGTTTGTTGATGTTTGAACAAACTCTCAATGATTTTTGGCCAAATTTTGAGAAAGACCATTGCACTTGTTTGGAACTTCTGGCTGTCTATCTATTTACTGATTTCAAAAATTTTTTACACACATGGTTCATAATTATTATTCAACATACAAGTTTTGTGATGATTGGACAATCAATTTGATTTATAATCTGATTTGTGTTATCCCAAGCCCATTTTATTTATTTGTGGTGCCCCCTAGTGGTCAACATAAATGAAACTTTCAGGAACCTCTGAGACATTGCTTGTAAGGTTTGTGGTGATTGGTCCAAATGTTGTGGAATCATTTGCTGAGCCACGCCCCCTTTAAAGTTCACTAGTCATTGGCCACGTTTCCCAGATCCAGTTAAGAAGATCTTAGCGCTAAGAGCTTCTTAAGAACGCCCTTTAGCCTCCTGTGAAAGAAAAATGGGTCTCCCACATTCGCACTTAGCTTAAGAAGATCTTTCACTAAGATCGAGCTGAGCTGACCCACTCTTAACAGTCTTCTTATCGACCAAACGCTCACAGATCCAGCTGCATCAGGCAAATTAATATTACACTAAGCACGGAGATATTAAAACAGTATATTCTGATCTATTTCATACTTCAGATTTATATTGTTTAGCATTAATTGGTGACAGAAAAGAACAAATTTCATTCTGCAGGGAAACGCGTGTCCTTACTGTGCATATGACAATAAACACTTTGAATCTTGAATCTATGTTTTATGAAGACCCTGTGTGCGCTCAGAGCTGTGGTACAAGTTACGCACAGAAATCTGGTGGAAGAAAAATAATAAGACAAAAAATAAGTATGAGGAATAACAAGTGTGTCAGTTAAAGCATTGGTGATAAAATTCTGAAAAAAAAACCTCACATCAGTCTGCTGATTTCAGGTATATTGACAAATATTTTGGTGACATTTGGTTAAAATAATATGAAATAGAAAATGTTGTGCACACAGTACAAATTACAACAAGATAATAAATATCACTGTGAGCTAACTGTTAAACTGATCTGAACACCATTTGAAACATGTGACATCTAGTAACCAAGGAATGTTTGTGGCAACGGTGGTTGCATTTAGATGAAGACATTTGGATGTGCTGAAAAACTTTCAGCTCTGCAGGACACACTGGTGATCTATTATGATTTTGCTAATGAAAGCAAACACTGTGAAATGTCTTGAAATTTAAATTTAATGTAATAAGCCACGCCCCTTTAAACAATCATTTTCAAATTTTGTGCATCGACTGAGACATGACCCTAGATGATGCAAACCAAGTTTCGTACAAATATCTCTGGCTGATTATGAGATATCAACTTTTTGCATGTGTAGCGCCCCCTTTCAGGGTATGATTCAGGTACGCCCACATGTCCATAAGTTTTGTGACAACTGACTCAACGGTTAAGGAGTAAACTCCATTAATGTGTTGAAACATACTCCCTCTAAAGTTCATTGGTCAGTATCATCAAAACAGAATGCCCTATCAAAAAGTCTTTGATAACTTTTGAAGCGCTTCATCCCGTAATGATCCACAAAAGTTTGGAACAAATCAGACCTACGCAGTGCTGCAGCTCTGCATAAGCAGAGTACGAAAAGTGCATTAGGCCACAAGTAACGGGGGGGGGGGGGGTGGGGGGGGGGGCGCAAAAATTAAGGTTAATAAAAAAATTGTCATGATAATCATTATAGCATTACAATTTAATGCCAAATTAAGAAAATAAAATAGTTATGGATAGATGCATCATTGTATTTCATATGTACCTCAATTCAGGCAAAACTAGATGTTTTTACTTAATATAAAAGATACACCCCTCCATGGTGTCCAATTTTCCGCCTCGTAGGGTAGACATATTGGTGGAACCCTTTTAGTTTAAACAGACCGAGGCGTCCTTCCGCCACGGGAGGGGCTGTTGATGACGTGTGGGAGGAGCTGTTGATGACGCTGCATGTGCGACCCACTGGCGGTGGATAAACAGGAAACAGCTGATAGCAGGAATTAGCGAGCAGCTAGTAGCAAGAGGGAAACACAAACCTGACAGACACTGTAAAGATGAGCAACTGGGGAGACAAGGAATTGTGTGCCCTCCTTGTCCTCGCAAACGAAGAGGCCATTAACCGTCAGATGACGGGGACGGTGAAGAACGGGCCGACTTACGAGAGAATCACCGAAGGACTGACCAGCCGCGGCTTCCCTCCCACGTCACTGTTTACGTCACAGGCTGAGCTCCACGTTTTGTTACTTGCTCACGCCCCCCATTGCCCCGAAAAAGTCACATTCTGTATAAACAAAAGTAGGTAGGCGGCATTTTGCTGCACTCCCCGATTTTGTTTTTATACTGCCAATGCTGAAAAAAGACTGATTGGGCTTTCCTGCAAATTTGCACAACTCCTGTTTATAAAAATCAAAAAAGGCTCCCGCACACTGTCTCACTCTCTTATTTTTATTTAAGCAACGTTTCGGTTGGTGTGACCTTCATCAGGCATTTCAGGCAGCACATATATATATATATATATATATATATATATATATATATATATATATATATATATATATATATATATGGAAGGGAGTGAGTTTATGTTCACCAGCAGAGGGCGGTATTTATGTTTCTGTCCTTTTTGGCCCACTGTAGTTTTGAGTCTTTTTGACCCTCCGCAGCCACCGTAGTTCACAGTTTGTTTTGTGTCTTGTAAGGTAAGGAGGGTTTCCAAACACTGTACTAATGAAACCACTTTATTTAAGTCATTAACATAACTGTCTGTTATAATTTTATTAAACACGCCAGTCCCAAGAGTGGTTATGTTAAAGATGGGACAATTCCTGTAATTTTTATGTTGAAATGTGTTTATACTGATGCACTAACTATGTGGAGCTAGTTGTGTTGTATCTGGCTAATCAGTAACTGTAACAGAGGCAGCTGAAGTTTATTTTATTCTGTATTTGATATTTAATTTAATTCAAGTGTTAATATGTGCCTTGGAAACTGAAGACAGTTTGTTTTGTGTCTCGTAAGGCCAATAAATGAGGAAATTTTGCTCCGCCTCGACCACCAGTTTGAGTCCTGTTTCCCTCACTGGGGCTTGCTGCCTGAAAGATAGGGTTACATATACGTATATATATATATATATATATATATATATACGTATATATCCAAAGTGGATGCAATTAACCAATCCCGGACCTGGAGCTCAGTTCCATTTTTAAAGATCCACCTTTATTTGTGTACAAAAGAGGACAAAACTTAAAAGATGCTAATTTTTCTAACAAGAAAAAACATAATCAGCCACAACAAACTCGTTTAAGTCCTGTAGTGTAAGATTTAACCACTAATCAGGTAAATGTTTCATTTTGCATAAGTTGATTAAGGTTGGAGTTCATGTAACCATGTTTTATGTATCCATGTATGGCAAAGCACTTTTACACAAGTTTGCGTATTCATATATTGAAAACACACACATACCATACCATATATTGCCTGGAAGTGTAATAGTAGACAGTAGTAGTAGGCCGGGAGAAAAAGATTACACCATTAGGACATGTCTGGGCATGTCCAGACGTGTCTGAACAAAGGCAAAAAGGCCTGCCACTAGAGGGGGAAGGACTAAAAAAGTGCTGAATCAGCAGAAATGTGACACCGATATGGTGGGAAGGACTAAAACTCAGCAGAAATGTGACATCTTTATGATCAGCGCCCAGTGGAAAAGTTTAAGGAAAAGAGATGACTCAGCAGAAATTCTACGATAAAAGAGCGAGCGCAAACAAAGAAACTTCAGTCTTGCTCCGGAGCTTGACTCATTGAGTTTTGATGTGTTTGTTGCCTGCAAGCACATTAAACTCAGTTGCATCTGATTCTACATGTCTCCAGTGATTTTTTGACCTCTGAGTATTTGAGTTTTTGATATCTAATGGAAGACAAAGAAAGTCCGTTTGAGAAGAGAAGAGCGAGGTCGCGAGCTTTCTGGCACGGCTCGGGACCTTGACTTTTTTGCTTCGACAGTCCTCTTCCGAATGGAAATTATAGATGTGGAAATTGCGCACAGTGCAACAACACTTTTAAATCAACATACTTTCGTCATCCTCTCACTGGAAAAACGTTTCCTATTAAGAGTATCATCACTTGCGCGTCCACTCATGTTGTGTACATGATTCACTGTCCGTGTGGCCTCGCCTACGTAGGTAAGACCACCAGGAAACTTAAACAGAGAATCAGTGAACACAAGAGTGCGATACGTCGCAAGGATGAAGATTATCCAGTGGCAGTTCATTTTAATGAGATGAGACATGACGTGGCCTCCCTCTGCTTTTGTGGGATCGAACAGGTTTGGTTGCCACCTAGGGGCGGAGACCACGACTTGCTCCTAAAAAGAAGGGAAGCATTCTGGATTTTTACATTACAGACACTGTCTCCAAAAGGATTGAAGGATGAGTTATTGTTGAATGTAATGTTGTAGATTTATTGCTTATCTGCTGTCTTACCTGGTTGTTATATTGGTCTACTGCAGGGAGAGTCAGCCATTCAGAGCATTTTTTGCTGTTTTTCCGCCTGGTACATTCTGGGGCTGTTGGAAATGCTGAAAAAATTCTCTCCTTTCTTCAGCCTTGATACATTTTTTTTCGCTTATAAGTATGTGTATATTTGCTATTTATTCTATTGCCTACAGTCTTTAGAAAATCTAAAATATTTTTGTACTCTAAACTTTTAATGTTTTTATAAAAATTTTGAAAATTGGCACTAATGCCCTTATTTGTATATTTCTATTTTTTGTCATTTGACATTATGTTTTCCAAAATGTTTTCTTATAATATAAGCCAAGACGCTGTGATGTGGCTGTTTATTAATGATTGCTGTTGTTCTCTGACAGGAGATGCTCATCAGAAATGTTGAGCCCTCCAGTCCTCTGATTTGTTCATTGCATTGTAATAGTGTGTTTTGGTATTCCAGCTAACTTTAAGCCCCTGTTCAATAAGTAAGTTGGTACGTTCCAATTGCTGGCAGTGAGACGACACTCAATGATTATGTTTGGTGAATCATAACCTTGTTGTGAGGCTGTTTCCAGTATTAACAAAGGAGTAATATTTTATGTACCTTTATTTTCATTAGAACATGTTGAGTATTTTGGTCAGTGAACACTCCCTGCCGCGCTGTGGTACATGCGCATAAGAAGTTCTCTCTCAGTCTGCATTTGGAGCTGAGAGAGACAGGTATGTTGACAGAGCAAATTAGCTTCTAAAAGTTGTCCTAGTGTTTAAAACACAGCATTGTAATGATATTTCGAAGAGCTATGTAAGACAGTTGTAATGCATAAAGCACAAATCCGTACTGTAAAGCGTTTTGAAGTTACCTTTGAAGCTAGCATTGCGTTGTTTTCAACTGTGTTCCTTTGAAGTGCCGCTGCTCGCATCAAGTTGCGCTTGGCGATGCAAGGCATTATGGGAAATGTAGTTTTTCTCTGGGATTTGTATAAAATGAATGTAAAGTGTATTTTTACTTGTCTAATGTTGAGTATGTGTGTGTAAGTGCACACAAGGTCAATGTGCTTACTCTGTGATGAATTAGACATGTGAGACAGGGCATATTTATTTTTGTCAATTGTTCTCCTTCGTTATTTTATGCATCCTTTACAGTATTCTGAGAGGAGAGAAGGATGTGAACTGATGCAGTCCCTGTCACATGTTGTATCATTACAGGTATGAATGGAAAAAAATATATAACCACTATACGATCATTTCAATTCATGCTTGATCATGTTGATCATGCTGTTCATTTTATTTATGTTCTATAGAAATTGTATAAATGTTTTGCTGTGCTCAGTCTGCATTTGGAGCTGAGAGAGACAGTATTCTGAGAGGAGAGAAGGATGTGAACTGATGCAGTCCCTGTCACATGTTCTATCATTACAGACTCATTCAGTAAAAGAGAGCCGTGGTGTCGTGGTGATTTTGTGGTGTGTTTCAAACATGCTACAGCATCCACTTTGGATATATATATATATATATATATATATATATATGAAGTGTTGTGATGCTGCCTGAAATGCCTGATGAAGGTCACAGCGACCGAACCGTTGCTTAAATAAAAATAAGAGAGTGAGACAGTGTGCGAGAGCCTTTTTTGATGTTTATATATTGTGGGGTTGTAGCCTCTCTCCTACGCACCTGCTGTTTTTGGGTGTGCTGAGATTTTTCCATACAATTCCTGTTTAAAAAGGGCTATAGTAACTGTCAGAACGGGCATTCAAATAAAACACAAGAAGTTTGTGCTCTAGAGAAAGGATCAACACTCAGTGAAAAACCTAAGCCCTATGATAAGCTATTATGGCAAGGCTTAACTATACAGACCAGTGAGCAGTGATAACTAACATGTCTTTGGGGTCATCAGGTGGGAACCTCCTTTCACCAGTGTTTCGTCTAGTTGGTCCCACGACACCTCCAGGAGGCTAGACAGTGATCTCTGGCGTCCCAGAGACACTCCCCTAATGCCAGGTCTCACTGCTCTCCACACTAACCTAATCAACCTCCTTTACCTTACTTACACATGGCTTTCTCAGCCCAAACAGCACTGCCACCTTCAACCAAACCCAGGCTCCGTACATGCGAGCTCCAGGTAGAAACAGGGCTGATACTACCTTTCCTAGCACATTCACCATACTCCATTTCACACGCTACATAGCATAACTACAATATAAGCTAACGTTAAAGGAGCTAAATGAACTTACAGGATCAGCAAGCACACTCACCTTGCCGCATGGCCTCAAACAAAATGGATTCAAATAGGCCACTCCCACACTTAAATACTTCCTCTTCCTGGATTTCCTCCTGAGAGGACTGATTGGTGGATCTCTCCACCTGATCTCAAGGAGTTATGTACCCTGTTTAGTAGTTCCCCCTGCTGGCCCCCAACTGACATTACTTCTTCTGTAATAGATAAACTGGCTACATTTAATTGCTTCATCTGACATTTCCCTCACTGTCTTCCTCAAACTCTGTCCCCGCACTCCGAGTTCCCCCAGGAGCAAGACAGCTGATCTTGCTATGAATCCCCTACACCCCACTTCCACTGGACAAATCCTAGTCTTCCATCCTCGCTGCTCAGCTTCTGCTCCTAAGTCTGCATATCTAAGCTTTTTTCTTTCATAGGCTTCTTCCACTGAGTCTTCCCAAGGTACTGTCAGCTCAATGAAATAAACTATCCATTGACTCACTGACCACAACACTATGTCAGGCCTCTGCTTGGTACAAACTATTTCCTGGGGAACAACAAGCTTTCCCCCTAAATCTACTTGCATTTCCCAATCACAAGCACCTTCTAGTCGGCCACACCCTTGCCTCCTCACTAACTTATCTCTTCTGTGTTTCTCTCCCTCACGGACAAACTGAATTGCTAAGCTCCTATCCTTAACACCTTCTGAATTCACCTGTCTTCGTTTCCCTTCGATTCCTGCAGCTAAACATTTCAACACCTGGTCATGTCGCCATGTATATCGGCCTTGTGACAAGCTAACTTTACAGCCTGACAAAATATGCTTTACGGTTGCAGTACCTGAACACAATGGGCATGATGGGTTCTCATTTACCCACAGTTTTAGGTTCTGGGGGGTTGGTAAGACATCGTATGTAGCCCCTACCAGGAATCTAATACGATTCTCCTCCATACTCCACAGGTCCCTCCAACTAAGCTTCCTCTTCTCTACACTTTCCCAATTCAACCACTGTCCCTGTTTAGCCTGGGCCACTACCTTTGCACCCCTTAATATCTCCTCCTGTCTACGTATCTGTTCTACAACCTGCTTTCTTTTATCTTTGAGACCTGCTTTATTCCATACCGGTTTGCCTGAGCCAAGCCCCAGGCCTCCCCGGCCAAACTGAACATTACCTACAATCTCTGCATGTCTAAGAGCTGCCTCTGCCTCCTGAACTGCCAATCTTGGGTTCCACTTCCTCCCCTTGGTTGGATTTGGAACCACACTCCTAACTACCACATCCTTACTCCCAGATAACAAGAGCTCTGTCCTGACCTTGGTACATTTAAATTCCTCTGTTAAACTAGATACTGGCAGCTGAAGTATCTCTTTTCCATACAATGCAACACTACTTAGGCATCTAGGAGCGCCCAACCACTTCCTAATATAGGAGCTAACCGACCTTTCAATTCTCTCCACTACGGATATTGGAATTTCATAAATTGACAATGGCCACATTAACCTAGGATATAGCCCAAATTGCAAACACCACAACTTCAACTTTCCTGGAAGTTTGGATTTATCTATTCTATCCAATCCTTCTGCCACATCTTTCCTAAATTTCACCACCTGTTCCTCATCATTCAACTCTACATTGTACCACCTACCTAAGCTCTTCACTGGCTTTTCCCTAATTGTTGGGATTTCCTCATCATCTATGACAAACTTCCTATCACTTAATTTCCCTCTATGTATCGAGATGCTTCTAGATTTACTAGGCTTGATCTTCATGCTGGCCCACTTGAGGTTCTTATTTACCTTCTCTAGTAGCCTCTTTGTACATGGCATTGTTGTGGTCACCAGTGTCATGTCGTCCATGTAAGCCCTAACTGGTGGAAAATGCAACCCGTTCTGTCGTCTCTCCCCACCTACCACCCACTTAGAAGCCCTGATGATTACTTCCATTGCCATAGTAAATGCTAATGGAGAAATTGTACACCCTACCATGATGCCTATTTCTAGCCTCTGCCAACAGGTTGTGAAACCTGCCGTACTTAGACACAACCTAATATCCTGAAAATATGCTTTCACTAAGTTAACAACTACCTGTGGCACTCTGAAGTAGTCAAACGCACTCCAAATGAGGCTGTGCGGAACTGAACCAAACGCATTTGCAAGATCTAAAAATACTACATGCAGGTCCCTTTTTTTAATCTTCGCTGCCTGAATCTGGTGCCAGATCATGCTAGTATGCTCTAAACACCCTGAAAAACCTGGTATTCCTGCCTCCTGCACCATGGTATCTATTAAGCTATTCCTTTCTAAGTAGCTAGCTAATCTCTGCGCAACTACACTAAAGAAAATCTTCCCCTCTACATTCAATAGAGAAATCATCCGGAACTGGCTAAGGTCCACAGACTCCTTCTCCTTAGGAATGAGGACACCCCCTGCCCTACGCCATGCTCTTGGTATAATTTGCTTCTCCCAAACTATTCTTAGCTGTTTCCAGAAAAGTCGTGTAGTGTGGGCTCTGTTGAGGCTGTGGCAGGGGCGACATCTGCTGGTAAATTTTTTAATTGCTCAATGTCGTAGTTTCAGTAATTTGAAATTGGGTAGAGGACAAAATGCCACCATTGTTGTGCTTGCCTCTGCTCTGCATTTATTGGTTAGATAATGTGTATGATTTGAATAATTAATCTTTGTTTAATCTGTGTCCCACTAGATTTGCTTTAATATAACTCTCATGTCATTGTGAAATATATACTAGCTATAGGAAAATATCAGTATAATGAAGTGCTTTGCAGATAAACGGTAGACTTAGGCTAATGCATATGATGAAGTGTTTGAGGCAGTGGCTGTCCTATTATAAACAGTTAGTCAATATAGGTAATGGATATGAAAGTCGTTGCCAGATGGTTTAAAAGGGAGTAGAGTGTCTCATAGTTTTTTATTTGTCATTAGAAAATCCTAATGTTTGGGTATTTCATTTAGCTCTTGCTAATCTCTTTTTTTTGTATTTCTAAAATATACGCAGGGTCAATGCTAAAATATGTTCAAGGAGGAGCACGTGGCCAAGAGGGTCTCCGTGACCAATTATGCTTAGGGCCTCCAAATGGTCAGCAGCGACCCTGTATTAATAACAATAACTTCTTTTAGTATGAGTCCGATTCTGATTCTGCTAAATTTGTTTTGTGTTATAACCGTATAAGAATGTGTTATAGCAAAAGCTGATCAATGCACAATCTATTATTTATAGTCACTGTTGTTATAAAAATATCATTTTTGCACATAAATGTCTTCACTTTCAAGTGATGTGAAGTCCAACACTTAGAGGAATGATCCCAGTCACTTCAACACAGTGAGGTTTACAGATTTAGGCCATGTTAACACGAAAACCATCCGCTGAAAATGGAATCGTTTCTCATTTTCGTTTTGACAGGGTTAGAATGATACTTCTTCCATTTTATTATTAATCAAGTATTCTGCAGGTAAAGTCCAAATCTTTTTCCAGTCAAGATTATTAACAAAGTTGTTCCAATCAGAAACCACATATGGAATTGATACAACAACTTTCTGAAACAATGCACGTAAATGACGATTATTATTGCATCTTGAGGAGAAACAAATCTCACCTATTTCATGTTTGGTTGGATCAATAGATAATAAATTTAAATTCGGGTTCTGTCCTGCCGTACTTTTAAATAGCAAAACAACTCCAGCAGGGATTGCATTTATAACAATATTAAATTCCCTAACGGGAATAATAATACTGTATTTCAAAATAAATTCTTGATCTGTCAAAAGTCAGCCATTTGAATTAAACAACTGACCAACCAAAAGAATATTATTAGAAAACCAGTGAGTGTAAAATATGGATTTGTTTCTGTATATAATGTCTTTATTGTTCCATAAGTAGTATCTATGCAGGGAGAAATTGTGTTTATAAATCAATGACCATGAGAGAAGCATCTGTTTATGAAAGTTGGATAGTTTTGTGGGGAGTTTTTCGATATTATAATTACAAAATAAAAGGAAATTTAGGCTCCTAATTTAGAAAAAATAAAATTTGGTATAAAGTTCCAAATTGAAAATGGGTTCTTAATGAAATGTTTTAGCCAATTTCTTTTGAATGTATTATTTAAAGTATAAAAGTCTAAAAAGTTAAGGCCACCCTTATCATATGAGTTCATTATTACGGATTTTTTGACATATTGATTTTTGTTCCTCCAAATAAAGTTAAAAAGCATTTTGTTAATGTCATTTGAAATCTTTTTGTTTACATCAAGGGATAGAGCAGCATATGTAAGGCGGGATATTCCCTCAGCTTTAGTCAGTAGAAATTCTTTCTCTTAGTGATAAATCTCGCTGCAACCATTGGTTAAATTTTTTCTGTGTTTTGTCAATAATTAAATCAAAATTCAAGTTGCACCTGGCCCCTCTATCTTTGGTGATAATGATACCGAGGTAAGTAATGGAGTCTTTTACAGGTATATTACAGACAGAGGGGATGTCACAATATTTGAGAGCAAGAAGTTCACATTTCTTTAGTTTTAAGCAAAGACCAGAGGCAGTAGAGAAAGTATTAATCAAATAAATAAACAAAGGTATCTGAGAGAGATCTTTTAAAAATAATGAAGTTATCATCAGCCAGCTGGCTGATGATAACTTCATTGTCTGCAATTGAGATACCTTTTAGTGGACTAAGCTTTATATAGTCAGTGAGTAATTGAGTACAAAGCAAAAAAAGATAAGGAGATATTGGACATCCCTGCCGGACCCCACGTTTAAGGAAGAATTCGAGGAGAAGTACCAGTATGCAACTTGATTGAACAGTTTCCGTTAGTGTACACTGTTTTGATAGCACTGCTAAAACATGACCCAAAACCAAACTTTTCCAAGGCATGATAAATGAATTTATGTTCTATTGTGTCGAAAGCCTTGTAAAAATCTACGAAAAGAATGAAACTTTCATCAGGGCACAAATCTGAATAATCAGTTAAGTCCAGTACTAATCTGATATTGTTGGAAATATGTCTGTTTCTCATGAAGCTGGATTGAGTCTCATCAGTTATGAGACCTAGAGCCATTTTTATTCTTTTAGCAAATATCAATACGAATATTTTGTAATCATTATTTAGTAGGCAGACTGGACGCCAATTGTCAATAAGAAGTAAATCTTTCTTTGGTTTCGGAATTAAAGTTATGAGGCCTTGGGTCAGGGTGGGAGGAAGAGATTCATTGTCAATACATTCTAAGAAGACACCAAGGAGGAAGGGTGCAAGCTGTTTAGAGAATGCCTTATAAAATTCTGAAGTGACACCATCAGTACCTGGAGACTGATTAAGCTTAAGGTGTTCTATAGCAAATGTAATTTCCTGTAGTGTTATCAGTTTGTTACATAAGTCTTTTAGATCAAGGTCAATTGATTTAGTTTCTGTAAGAGATCTCAAAAATTGACATGTAGATTCCTCATCATACTTTGATTCATATAATTTGGTATAAAAGTCTGAACAATATTTCGCTATTTTCTGAGGGTCATCTGTAATGTCTCCATCAATATTTAATTTTTGTATTGCGTTATGTTTAGCATAAAATTTTCAAGTCGAAAAAAATAAGCAGTGTTCTGCTCCCCCTCCTCTAACCATGTTCTACTTCTAACAAAGGCCCCATCAGCCTTCAATTTGTAAATGTCATCTAATTTATTTTGCAGATTCATTAAATGTTGTAATTCATTTTCTGATAAATTACCAGGTGTTTTTGTGATATTGATGTTATTTCTGTGATTATATTTTCTTTTCAGTTTTTTTAGCTTTAGCTATCGAACTTCCATATGTTCTCGAAAATTTAGATAATTCGAATTTAAAAAGTTCCCAGTTACAACAAAATTTCTTTTCTGATAAGGATTTATGCCAAAAACGATCAATTAAAGACTGGCCTGTTTTAACCACTGCATCATGTTTTAGGATAGAGCTGTTCAGTTTCCAGTATGAAACGACAAACTCAGTGATTCTTACCGTTTCCATCACAGCAGGTTTTTCCACTTAAACACAGAAGAAAGAAACTCAGCAGGTGCAGCTGAAGCTGAAGCTTCGTACATGTTGTTTTAATCTTTGGCCTCATCACGGTAACAGAGTCAGGGTTATCCTCCTTACAGACGGAGTCACCGAGTTTAGTTTCACTTTCTCTCTGCAGCCACTCGTCTGTGTGTTATCAGCACAGCAGGAGGAAGTAGTCTGGGGCCGTTAGTGGTTGTTTTGGTAAGGAACTGGAACCAGGGCGAGTGAGACAGGATCCGGAATTCGATGGATGCGCCTTTCCGTCAAAATAAAAGCACCAAGCTAATGCGGTGAAACTTTTTAAGTTAAAGAATATAATTTGAAAGAAAAGCCCCAAGCCATTAAGTTAATTGATTTTCTTACACCTCTCATCACACCAAATCGATGGTGCGCCAGAATTTAAAGTTTTACTTTGGTGAATTTGGTGAATTCCACATCCGCTCTCTAGACCGGAACTAGAATCCAGACAAAATTCAGAGTGAATAGAAACCAGGCTCTTAACCAAAACAAACTCAAACAACAAACAAATTCGGTCATAGGCCTCGTGCCTATGACGGAATCACAGCTGTGACGATATACATTACAACATCACTCCCTCTCGTGAGATATTGCTTAAATATAGTCACTCTAGTGTTTACTTTTTTCCCATTTTCCCTGCTTCTGTTTTTCCTCTACTTCTTCTTCTTCTTCTGTTTTGAATCTCATTCTCACTCGACTTCCTGATGGGTCCTAGCGCCTCGTGGGGCGGGTACAGCTGACCATTCAGCCAATTGTGCTCATTGTTCAGAGACAAACGTCACCCGTATCAAAGAGCATGGATACCAAGAGGCGAAGCTTGCCAACAGCCACTAGGGGCGCTACCGCCATTTTGGACTGTTGTGCTTGGACTGTTGCGCCCAGACAACATGCAAGATGTGAAGGAGAGAGGAGGAAAAAGTAAAAGAAAACAGTGTAGTGCAATTAACTGCAACAACTATGAGTGGAACACCCCGCACCTGGCCTTCCACTGTTTCCCGAAGGATCCCGACAGGTAAGAACTCCTGAGGTGTACGTTTTAAAGGGTTTTAATATCCATTTAATATGCCAGCTTTGGAGGGAAGATTCATCCTCTTGAGGGTCGCGGGGGGGCTGGAGCCTATCCCAGCTGACATCGGGTGAGAGGCAGGGTTCACCCTGGACAGGTCACCAGACTATCACAGGGCTGACACATAGAGACAAACAACCATTCACGCTCACATTCACACCTACGGACAATTTAGAGTTATCAATTAACCTAGTCCCCAATCTGCATGTCTTTGGACTGTGGGAGGAAGCCGGAGTGCCCGGAAAGAACCCACGCTGACACGGGGAGAACATGCAAACTCCGCACAGAAGGGCTCCCACGCCCGGGATCGAACCGGCAACCCTCTTGCTGTGAGGCGAGAGTGCTAACCACCACACCACCGTGTCGCCCGTCTAGTTAAAATATTGATTTTTTTTATTATTGTTTATTTATTTTTATGGTAGATTTGCTTATGGGGTGATTTTGAAGGAGTAATTGAGTTAATCTTCTCATAAGTGGATGTAATATGTAGAGATGCCATCTAGGCCGTTTTTCTTCGTTTTGTTTTTTTTAAAGTCTATATTTTGCTTTACAAAAACGTGAAAAAGCAGCTGTGACCAAGCTATCACGAGATGAGTAGTATTGTAAGCATAGTTAGTAGCGATATACTTCAGTTTGTCTGTGTGTTTTTGTATGCAAGCGGGTCTGCTGCGGTCTGCTGACAGTCCAAAATGGTGGCGGTAGGACGAAACCGTGGGCGAGTCTGGTGCTATGGGGCGTTCTATTGAGCTTCACCTCTTGGTATCTATGCTCTTTGACCGTATCTCGTGCTAAGCAAAGTGTGATTGGCTGGAAACATGTCACATGGGAACAGATGCCTTCAGGGCTCACAAAAAAAACTCTGGCATACTGATTACAACCACACGTTCATGAAATGGTCAAATTATCGTACATTTGGCATTATTTGGGATTACTGATCATACATCGCACAGAGGGCCAAGTTATCGTACAAATACGATAATTATCGTACACCTGGCAATGCAGAGTCCTGTCACCATGACACGCTGTTGAACAGAGCTCTGTATGAGTCCTGTCCACAGCCTGTGTGCCTGGAGACTGTTTAAAGATCAAACCTCTTTATCTCATGAAAATATGCAGGACAAGCAAAAAGGGTCCACAGTCTCCATGTGAGTGCAGAGAAGAGGGGGGCATTTAATCTCAAAATGTTTTGCTCCGGTTTACGAGTTAAAGCACATTTCCTTGAATGGATAGGTGTTTCTCAAGGATGGATCCTCAAACGGCCGAATTTGAAGGACCCACGTCATCGACCCCCGCCGAGGGACTGTTCCAATGTCAAGGATCCTTACTGCACGAGGGACTGAGTCACTGAAAGTCCTTGGCAGCGGTCGAAAAGTCCCTCGTCTTTTCCTAACCACTTTTCCTTGACCTCGATGGAAGACGTCCTGAGGTCAAGGGAAGATGTGAAGGAGAATTCATAAGGACTTACGAAAAGACAACGGCGGTGCTGAGAGAATTGGACTACACTTACACTGGGCTACGTAATGATGCAATGGCGGATGTTATTGACGTGGGTCTGCTGTGGTGAAACTACAATTTTCTGAAGATGGACTACAAAAATCGCATCTTAGATAATGCGCCCTGTACGTTCTCATCGTGTTGTTTCATGCAGCATATATAAACATGGACAACATGGTGAAAGACATTATTTAATTACTAAGGTCGGAATTTAATTTTAAAAATCGGAATATAGGCTACCAGCCACAAACTGAAACGAAATTGTATCCCAAGTAGTAAAATGCATTAATGATATTACTAAAGGCTGGCAATACAACAACGCTCAAATGACTGATGCAAACTGAGCATATGTTACGGTGTGTGTCCCCTTCGTCCACAGCTGTGTTCAACTTGTTTGTTTCATAACAGGATATACATTTATTAAATGCATTATTTTGTTTGTCCATGAATAAAAAAATAACGGAAATCTTTTTCCATTTTTCCTCTTCAAATGGGCAATTGCAATAGAAATTAGGCCACAACCAGTAACCAACTTGTGTTTGGCCTTTTTTGTTATATCAATATTATGTGCCCATACTACATAGATAGACAGATAATAAATAATAATATTAATAATAAAAGTGAAAAATAATAATAAGAGATGCTGCTGTGCCTCGTGCGTAAATGCGCACAGCGTCTCTCTTGGGGAAACGCGCTTATAGTTTCTGCTGCGGGGTGGGGTGTTCGCTGCAAGTATTTAATAAGCTCAAACAGATATCTTTTAACGTTACAGTCTTTTGTATAGTGCCCAGTTCTCTCTCTTTGTTATGATCCTAGCTCTACAGGGAAACACTGTACAGGGGACTAAAAGTGGG
The DNA here is from genome assembly GCF_011397635.1 of Epinephelus fuscoguttatus. Lineage (NCBI taxonomy): Eukaryota > Metazoa > Chordata > Actinopteri > Perciformes > Serranidae > Epinephelus > Epinephelus fuscoguttatus. The sequence goes on along the minus strand of NC_064752.1, from coordinate 4,768,628 downwards.
AAGCTGCGCATTTACACACAAGGCACAGCACCGTACTTCACTGATTATCTATCTACTATTTTCAATTCAATTTTATTTTTAAAGTGCCAAATCACAACAAAAGTCATCTCAGGGCACTTTACACATAGAGCAGGTCTAGATAATACTCTTGAATCTATCTATCCATCCATCCATCCATCCATCCATCCATCCATCCACACAGCCAATGCCAATGTTTTGAGATGCAGCAGGGGCAGATAATATAGATATAACAATAAAGGCGAGGTAGGTTTACTGGTTTTGGTTTAATTTCTATTTCAATTAGCCATTTGAAGACGAAAACGGGAAGAGCACGCGGATTTCCGTTTTTTCTCATTCACACGAAAATCAGAAAATTAAAATAGGCTAATGCATTGTATATTTGTTTATCCTGTTATAAAACAAGTTAAACACAGCTGTGGACGGAGGGTACACCTGTAACGTGTGTAATTTGGACCCAAAAGCAGTTCACTGGAAATCGGGAACAGCTGGTAATGACCTTTAATATCACGGCAGCAAAACAGGAACTTGAGTAGATGAATGAACTCAGACAGTTCAATCTTCAGGCTAATAGCCCACACTAGCCTCGCGTCACCCACACACAGTCTCTGGGTCTCAGGCTTGAGGAAGGGATTAAGCCGAACCCGGCTACAGGGCCAAGGGGGGGACGTGAGCCCTCGGACCAAGGCACCTTTTAACCGTTTGTTTTCTGGGAATAACTGACACAATCAGAAACCACAAACAAGTCGTTTTTTTGTTTTTGGCCAAAAAACAAACAAACAAACAAACAAAAAAAAACGAAAAAAAAAGTCTTTTTTTGTTTTTTTTTCATTTTTGGCAAAAAAATGAAAAAACGAAATTCAGCTCAGTTTCTTGTTTTCTGATCCTACTGCAAAAAATTTACCACTCCATATTTCGTTTCATTGGTGGGCAGGCTCTCAGCGCTCCCTTACTTCTGATTGGCTAACGTGCTCTGTCACTTACATTTGGGCTGTGCCCTTCAAAATAAGGTTACCTCTTGGCCTTTACGCCAGCAGGGTGTGTCTGCAGACTTGGAGACTGGAGATCTGGACCCGCAGTTCTAGGCCCCTTGTATTTCGCGACAGCGCCCTCCATTTCATTGGAAGCCAACATACTATTACAACTATTGAATATCGACGACGATGATCCGAGTGTGAGTTTTGAATGTGAATCACATTATTGGTTTAATGCCATCCAAACTATTTTGTTGACTTGAATTAGACAGTGAAATGTTTAACAGTGATATGTTTAAAATGATATGACTGTCTTTACCACGATAGTCTGAAAGGCACGTCAAATATGGGTTAAAGTAGTAGGTAATAGTTTAGCTTGTTAGCAATGAACTGTTTGACCTGCACATTTTGTTTCATGAAACCGAAGCACGATGACGAATAATTTTAGCATGTGCTTCAAATTAAACATGAATAAATGATTAAAGCAATGAAGTGGATGATATGAGAAAAACATGTATAGGCTTACGTTTTCATACGAGCATGAAACTGTTTACATATTGGCAATTAGTGTACTTTATGCTAAAAGTTAATTTTGTATTCATGTATATCATGTAATACACCTACACACGTTTTTCCTTTATTATTCATAATATTATATATCACGTGTGTTTATATCACTACATTGATATTACTCTATAGCATATATTTAGAGATTTTGTGGACAGAAATTAAGCTCATCCAGCGCAGATGATCAGAAATGTATTTTTGTCTATTATTAGGTTTTGGCCTTGTTTATGTGTGTAAAATGGTTGAAAAATCTTAACTTTGACTAATTAGGCACTCTCTTTTTAAGGTGCACAGAGGCACAGACTTAGGCTATATATATTAAAAAAACAAACAAACAAAACGACTAGATGGTTCTTCTTACTCCACCATAGCAGGTAGTGTGAATCTCTAAACTGTCTGCACAATTATTATCAAGTGTCTCCATGTGACCACAACTGAGGGGAAAGTCCAGTGACAGCTTAACTCTAACTGATAGTAGCCTATAGTAAATGCCTTTCCATAGATGTACATCATCTGGCTGTCAACAGAGGCCTATTCATTCGTATTTGTATTTTTGATGACAACTTTGATGCAGTGCGACACCTGCTGGTCATTTTTAATAACTACTTTTGGAGTGCTTGCTGTCATGTTGATAGTTTTACCGAGAGCAGACTTCACTGTTCACGGTCCACCCTGAAGAAAACTTACTATAGAGCTTTCATTTTCATGGTCTATCAGCTGCATATTAACAGGCAATACAATAAAACGCTGTTGCATTACTTCATTGCCTGTCTGTGCGTCTGCAGCCTCCGGGTCTGCAGAGACATCCTGCTGGCGTAAAGGCCAAGAGGTAACCTTATTTTGAAGGGCACAGCCCAAATGTAAGTGACAGAGCACGTTAGCCAATCAGAAGTAAGGGAGCGCTGAGAGCCCGCCCACCAATGAAATGAAATATGGAGTGGTAAATTTGTTTTTACAGTAGGATCAGAAAACAAGAAACTGAGCTGAGTTTCGTTTTTTCTTTTGGCCAAAATCGAAAAAAACGACTGTGTCAGTTATTCCCAGAAAACAAACGATTAAAAGGTACCTTGGTCTGTGAAGAAGTGCAGGTTTAGTTTATTTGTTTTGCAGATTATTGTCTTTACACAGTTTACACAGTAATTCAAATAAGGAAAACCAAAAGCATAATATACGGGCGGCACGGTGGTATGGTGGTTAGCACTCTTGCCTGAATGTGAGCGTGAATGGTTGTTTGTCTCTATGTGTCAGCCCTGTGATAGTCTGGTGACCTGTCCAGGGTGAACCCTGCCTCTCGCCCGATGTCAGCTGGGATAGGCTCCAGCCCCCCCGCGACCCTCAAGAGGATGAAGCGGTCATTAAATATTACCAGGAACTATCACTGTGTGTATTTAGAGTTAAAGTTTGGTCCTAGTTTTTAGTTTGAGTTCAGTTTCTAGTCAAGAAATAAAAGAATAAAATCATCAATAACTAAAATCATATCTACGTCTTTGAGTGTGCGTCTGTTGTTTGTTCTGTGATTCATGTGTGAGACTGAAACACTGCAGTTTGGAGCAATGATTAATGAAGCACTCTCTCTCACTCTTATGTAATCTGATTACATCTAATACACATTACAGAGCCTCAGTATATTTTACTGTTACATTCATTTGTCACATCCTTTTTATCTTCTCACTGGTGGAACAAAAACATCACTGATTTCAGTCACTAAATGAATGTGTGATGTTTTCATGTTGATCATCAGGATCAGGTTGTGACAGCTGTTTATTAATCTGTTACTGGGTTTGTCTCAAGTATTTACTATATTATATGGAACATCTAGTTAGTTTCAGACCAGCGATTTACTAAACCAGGCTGCAACGTTCAATCTTAAGTCACGTCTGAGCTCTTGGTCATGTGTTAAGTGGTTGCCAGGCAACATCAGCATCAGTGTCCAATCAGAAAGCTATAAACAATACAAACATGTCAATTATTTCAGCATCAGCAGCTGCATCATAACTTACAAGAAATATGTTTTAAGCTTTAAACAAACACATAAACACTTTGTCAATGTACAGAATGTTATACTGTGTCTTTCTAGATGAATGTATTCAGGAATGTTTTAGTTTAGGAATAATATGTAATCATGTAGTTTAGAGTTAAATCTGCTGCCTGACAGACAAAACTGGGCCGTTAAGTGTAACATTATTGTTGCAATGACTTTTAGCAAGAAATGATTATTCTGTAAAATGTGATTTAACTGCACTTAAAGTGATTCACATCCACTTGTTTAACATGTGATGTATATTGAGTGAGAGTTAAACTGTGTGCTGATGTTTGTTGATTCATGTTTTCATCATCACAGTTTGACAAGTGGAGCTTGAACACTAGAAGTCATTTGACACCAGTGTCATGTCAGATCATTCTCTATTAGCTCTTCTACTCACTCTGAGCAGCTCACATATTGTGTTTTCTGTAGACAACAATCAGCTCCTCCACAGTTACATGGACTAGTTAGTATGTGCTCATATTTCTAACAACAATCACAAAGCTTTTCATTGCCAAAGTATTATGGGAATTAGAGCAGACAACAGTACAGGCCTTGTTTAGTTCATGTTGTGCTCTCAACTGTAAAGTAGAAACAGACTGTAGAGAAAAGGAGGTGAGAATCAGAGCTGACCTTCAGTCTGTGCATGACACTGAAGAAGGCAAGGAAATTACATTTGGCTTCTTTTATGGTGTCATATGGAATAGTTTGTGTTTTGATACTATGAGTGTGACGCTGCACAACACTTGTCAATGTTCATCATGTGTGTCCTCAAATCTTTCCTCTGAAACATGTTTACAGACAGTAAATGTAACACTGTGAATGTGACTGCACATCATGTACAGCACATATAGTATTAGTGTAGAATCACAGCTGGAGATCATCGTCACAATGATTCATGATGTTCATGCTCCTAAAAGGTGAATTCACACTCAACACAAAGTTCACTTTTGTCTCCATTTCATCTGTGAATCTGACTGTTGGACTGTTTTTACACTTTGTGTTTATTCAGCACTAAAATACTGACCACACAGACGTTAGCTACAGCTGGCTGACAACGTTCACACTGACTGTGTGTGTGTAACAGTTCATACTGAAGTAGAAATGTATTACAGACTCCAGTTCTTTCTGTTATTTCCCTCCAGACTCTGATTCTTCCTCTGATCTCTGTAGATTAATCAAGTGAAGTTTCAGCCTCGGTATAAGAGTGAAGTTTTCACTCAGTTTGAAACATTTTCAAGTTGTGCAGATGTTTTCATCACAATTTTTGACAACTAATCACATACAAGCAGTTGAAAATACTTGTTACATTATGGAAAATAAGTCTTACCATTGACAGACACATGAGTGTCGTCAGAAATCTGATGGCAGATTTCCTCCTGTGTAGAGACACAGCTGTAGTTGTCCGTCTTGGTCACAGTAGTTTGGAGGATGATGTCATAGAGGCCTCCTCTGTCTGTGACCTGTGGTTCTTCAGCAAGAAGGATCTTTCCAGAACTGTCCTTCCACTCTACTTTAGGTTTTGGAGAAGCCCCTCGAACAACACACTGCAACAGCATCCCATCCGTTGTTGGACGAAGTATTCTTAAATACGGCTTTGGACATGTGCCTGTGAACATACAAACAATTAAAGATTAAAAAGGACACCAACAGTATCATAAATGTAACATTGCTGTGTTTATTGTTCATCACTCCTCTGCTTATACATGTGGATTAAAGGAAAAACACAGAGAATCACAAAAAGTACAATGCAGGGCTCAAACTCATTTACCATCCTTGTTTGACAGATATGTAAAAAGCAAGCAAGCAAACAAACAAACAAAAACATTGCGAACTCCTTCAACAGTCCTACATTTGTCCTATATTTATTTATTTAATTTAATTTAACCACCCCCATCTTCCCTACTGTACAAATCAAACATCTGTTGTTTAAACTTTCTTTTAAACTCACTTAGGTTTTTACTATTTCTAATGCTTTCGGCCAAACTATTCCACATAATTACTCCAAAACTGAGACACTTATAGATTTAAGGGTTGTTCTTGTGACCTGCTGTGCTAGTTTATGTTTACCCCGAAGGTCATATCTCTTGGCACTTTCTCTTTCACAGAAAAGTCCTTGGATGATAACAGGTAGTTGATTATGTTTTGCCCAATAGGCAATTTGTACAGTTTTTAATTTAATCAAATCTAGAAATTTCAATGCAGCTGCCCTCAAGAACAAGTCATTAGTATGTTCATTCTACTTTACATTGCAAAAAGATTGCTCTTTTCTGTAGGATAATCAATGGATGCAAATTGGTGTAGTATGTGTTGCCCCAGACCTCCACACAGTAATTCAAATAAGGAAAACCAAAAGCATAATATACGGGCGGCACAATGGTATGGTGGTTAGCACTCTCGCCTCACAGCAAGAGGGTTGCCGGTTCGATCCCGGGCGTGGGAGCCCTTCTGTGTGGAGTTTGCATGTTCTCCCCGTGTCAGCGTGGGTTCTCTCCGGGCACTCCGGCTTCCTCCCACAGTCCAAAGACATGCAGATTGGGGACTAGGTTAATTGATAACTCTAAATTGTCCATAGGTGTGAATGTGAGTGTGAATGGTTGTCTGTCTCTATGTGTCAGCCCTGTGATAGTCTGGTGACCTGTCCAGGGTGAACCCTGCCTCTCACCCAGTGTCAGCTGGGATAGGCTCCAGCCCCCCCGCGACCCTCAAGAGGATGAAGCGGTTAGAAGATGAATGAATGAATGAAAAGCATAATATAGTGCAAGTAAAGACCGATAATTTAGTATATGCTTGACTCTTCGCATGACACCAACACTCCTTGCAACTTTGGAACAAACATTTTTTATCTGAGGTTTCCAGCACATTTTTTCATGGATTATCACTCCAAGGAATGTAGTTTCTTCTACGTTGTCAATTATTACATTGTCAATTTTAATTTGAACCGAGACATCAGTTTTGTGTTTACCAAATAACATAATCTTTGTTTTATCCAAATTTAGAAATAGTTTGTTCAAAGTGAACCAGTTTTTCAACTTATTAATTTCATATGTGGTCGTTTCCAGGAGTTGCTGTAAATTTTCGCCGGAGCAAATAATGTTGGTGTCATCAGCAAAGAGTACACATTTCATCACATTTGATATCAAACAAATATAATTAATATACAATATAAATAAGATGGGGCCTAATACCGACCCTTGAGGTATATCCCTACAGGTTGAAACATGATTATCTATTTGTACAAATTGCTGTCTCTCATTCAGATAGCTTCTCAGCCATCCTAGAGCAATACCCCTAATACCACATCGTTCCAGCTTGCTTAACAAAATTTTATGATCTATGGTATCGGATGCCTTTTTAAGATCAATGAAAATACAGACTACAAATTTCCTTTTATCAGTACAATTTGTTATTTCTTCAACCAAGTCTATTAATGCCAGAGCAGTTGATCTTTTTTTCCTAAATCCATATTGGCAGTCTGAAAATAAGTTATATTTCTCAACAAATACGTTCAACCTACTAACAAAAAGCTTTTCTATAATTTTTGAAAACTGTGAGAGGAGTGAAATGGGCCTGTAATTTGTAAAAAGATGTTTGTCACCTGTTTTGAATAATGGGATTACCTTAGCGGTTTTCATTTTACTTGGAAAAATTCCTGTGTGGAAGGACAGATTACAAATATATGTGAATGGTTTAACAATTCCAGCCATGACCTTTTTGATTATTGTTATATCAAAATCATTAAAATCTGTGGATGTCTTTTTATGACAATTATTTAGTATGCTAATTATATCATTTTCATCTGTTGGTTTAAGAAACATTGTATGCAGATTTCACTCCACTAATTCCCCTGGTGACCCGGAATTTTCCGTTCCACTCTCAATGATTTTTTCAGAGAGCTGGGGCCCAACACCCACAAAAAATTTGTTAAAACCTTTTCCCATACATATTTCCACTGTTATGGATTCATACACATCTTCCACAGCCACAGACATGTTTTCTATCACCTTGTAATCAAAGTTTTTGTCTATATATAGTGCAACACCACCACCATTTTTACATTCCCTGTTTGTGTAAAATACCCCCTAATTGCAAAATCTGTTCCTTTGCTTGATTTTAACCAGGTTTCAGACATAGCTATTATGGTAAATTAAATTGGTCCAGACAATGTATTATAGAGTCATAATTTGCATAGAGACTTCTGCAATTAAAGTGTATAAGAGATATTTTATTTTGCAGATCAATGCATTTATTAAAATTTGTTTCTGAGTAATATTTACAGCTATGGTTAAATTTTGCATAGAAATTATTATCTGGATCAATTTCATCCATCGTGCTATGAGGTTTGTAGTCTGTAAACACAGAAGTTTCCATTTCTAGATTGTCGTGCTCCATCCACAAGGAGTTTTCATTCACAACATCAGTCCCCTTTAGGGAAGTATGATCATCAACAGACATGCACCACACTTATCCAAATTAGCGGGCATAACGGGAAGTGGTCAGACAATACACTAGGCAGGGAGCAGCCGCAACACATAAAACAAACAAACACACAGACAGGAAAACAATTGTGAAAAAATACACACACCTCCGCACACATACACATACACAACATTACACTTACCCCCCCACACACACAGACACCCACAGACAACACAGACAGACATTAATAAAAACGACGACAAAGAGCAAAACCTCAATGAAAAAAAGAAAAGCGGAGCTCCACAGAGCTCGGTCTGCAACTTAAGCTTTAGGGGCTGGCCTACTGTTAAGATTAAAATAAATTAAAGAAAAAAAAATACAGTAATAATAATAATAATAATCTACACCAGGCAAGAATGTAACTAACAAACTTTTCATATCACCCCTTTTATTCAGTGAGCAGGATCATATATAAATCCGACAGGTGACCTATTGGGTTATACGTGAATGAGGGCTATAGTCCCTTCGTTTGTTTCTCCTCAAAACGGCAAATGAGAAAAAAAAAAGAAAAGAAAACGGAGGACAAAAAAAAAAACAAGGCAAAACAAACAGAAAATGGAGAAACAATAATAATCATAATAAAATAATACGTAAAAAAAAAAAGGGTTAAATGAAATAATAACCTAATGGTAATAAAATAAAATAAATCAATTCAATTGCCGTAGGTATTCACGACATGTCTTTACGTCAGCTCACTGGAGCTTAGTGACATGATTTACGGCAGACGATACTTTTTATGACAAACACAAAGTAGAAAGGCACTCTTCCAACCTCGTAATAAAGGTTCAAAACAAAAGTAAAGTTTAAGTCATTAAATCCCCTAGACTCCAAGTCATTCTTCAAGGTGCATAATCTGTTAGTAGCAAGAAGTAGATAAACAGTCCTTCAGTAAGATAGGGGAGCAAAAGAAAACAAAAAAAGGAGAACAAAAGTTAGTTAGTCACCGTGGGGCTATGGAGATTTCATCTGGATGTCCCGGAGGAAAGCGTCGGCATCACCCGGAGAGTTGAAGATTGTGGATTTGCCATCAGTAAATACTCTAAGCCTGGCTGGATAGAGCAAGGAGTATTTTAGATCCCGGTCTCAGAGTTTTTTCTTGACCGGATCAAACTCCCGACGTTTCTGTAGCAGTGCCGTGCTGAAGTCGGGGAATATGTGGACTCGCATATTGTTGAACATCAGCTCCTTCTTCTCCCGGGCCAAACCCAGGATCTTCACCTTATCTTGGAAATTAAGGACTTTGACAAGGATTGGCCTCGGACTGGCTTTAGCATCCTGGTGACAGAATGTTGGAGTACGATGAACTTTATCCAAAGTCAGCGGGGAGGAGAAATTCTCCTCTCGGTTTTCGGCTTCATCGACCTTTTCCCTGAGGTAGGCATTTTCCTCCTCCATAGTCTTAACCAGTTTCTCCAGGTCTAATATATTATCTTGGTTTGAGCTGACTCTATGTTCAAGTTCCGCGAATTGATCACCCATTATGGATAGTTTCCCATTCATAGTGTTCAAGCTCGTTTGTATATTATCCATTATAGGATCTCAATGGGACAGCAATTTAAATTTAAGTTGCTTGATGGCGTCCAGGATGAGCTGATTGAAGACCACCGGTGCCTGATCCATAATCAGGATATTAAACAAAGAAATGTATGCTCACACTGTTACCTTGGGATAAGATGAAGTCTGTTCTAATATCTTATCAAAGTGAGGTAATCAGAGGTAATCGGAGCACGGATATTACAGAGGCCAAACTAGATTAATTTATGAATGCAGACCGAGACACAGCAAACGCTCACGCCAGTGTCACGGCTGCCATCTTTTTTCCTCCTAAATAAAAACTATCAGCCAAACGCTCAGTGACTTTTAGGCAGTGGACACACAGATCTTATATTCCATCACAAATATCTCCACTACATCTCAGAGATAAATATTGTTTAATACAAACATTATAGACCATGATGCATTGCTGTAGATTAAACTACCCAACAGGATATAAGGGAGTTAAAATGAGCACAACCTTAAACATCGACAGCAGCAAAATGACACGAACACATTAATGCAGCAGTAAAATGAATCCAGAAACATCAGATAGAAGGAAAACACTGACAGCATGAAACAGTTTACTGCACAATCACAACTGTTCATTTAAGTGCTTTAGGTACATTTTGCTAACAACACTTACTTTGACTGCAGGACATTAGTTTTTAGTGGGGCATTTATAATGTGGTATTAGCACGTTTAGTTCTTCTTTCATCATTGGTTTTTGACCTTATGTTCATAGCTTTTTGTCCCGAATTCATGTCATAACAATGAATCAGTGATGCTGACAGAGCAGCTGGATTAAAGAATCCTCAGTGTAAACACCCTTTATGAACTCTTCTACAACTGAAAATGGGCTCAATCACAACATTTCAGAGTTTTGTCACTGACTGTAGTTTGTTGTGAATGAGAGTCTGAACTGTTCATTAATGACAGTGCTGTCTTTAAACACGGAGCAAGAGGTGCACTTCCTGTAAATTGTTGTGTGTGTGTAAGAGCAACGTAAAAATATAGCCGCAGTAGCAACTCTGGGGTTCAAGCCAGCATGGATCTTTAACAGCTGAAAGCTGGGTAGGATCAAGACCTTTGACAGTTCAGGACGCCTGAATTAAAGATCACCAACAGGTTTTATGACAATCAGACAGATGCTCATTCATTTACGGTTAAATCTCCACCGGGCCACGCTCTTCTTTGGAAACACTGTTGCTTCCTATTGGTCGGCTGCAGAAACATTTTGATGATGACATTCTTTAATGACTTAATTGAAAAAGTCCACCACGTTTGTTGATGTTTGAACAAACTCTCAATGATTTTTGGCCGAATTTTGAGAAAGACCATTGCACTTGTTTGGAACTTCTGGCTGTCTATCTATTTACTGATTTCAAAATAATTTCACGCACATGGTTCATAATTATTATTCAACATACAAGTTTTGTGATGATTGGACAATCAATTTGATTTATAATCTGATTCGTGTTATCCCAAGCCCATTTCAGGCAACATCACAACATATATATATATATATATATATATATATATATATATATCCAAAGTGGATGCAATTAACCAATCCCGGACCCAGAGCTCAGTTCCATTTTTAAAGATCCATCTTTATTTGTGTACACAAGAGGACAAAACTTAAAAGACCGTTTGGTTCATGCTAATTTTTCTAACAAGAAAAAACATAATCAGCCACAACAAACTCGTTTAAGTCCTCTTCCGAATGGAAATTATAGATGTGGAAATTGCGCACAGTGCAACAACACTTTTAAATCAACATACTTTCGTCATCCTCTCACTGGAAAAACGTTTCCTATTAAGAGTATCATCACTTGCGCGTCCACTCATGTTGTGTACATGATTCACTGTCCGTGTGGCCTCGCCTACGTAGGTAAGACCACCAGGAAACTTAAACAGAGAATCAGTGAATACAAGAGTGCAATACGTCGCAAGGATGAAGATTATCCAGTGGCAGTTCATTTTAATGAGATGAGACATGACGTGGCCTCCCTCTGCTTTTGTGGGATCGAACAGGTTTGGTTGCCACCTAGGGGCGGAGACCACGACTTGCTCCTAAAAAGAAGGGAAGCATTCTGGATTTTTACATTACAGACACTGTCTCCAAAAGGATTGAATGATGAGTTATTGTTGAATGTAATGTTGTAGATTTATTGCTTATCTGCTGTCTTACCTGGTTGTTATATTGGTCTACTGCAGGGAGAGTCAGCCATTCAGAGCATTTTTTGCTGTTTTTCCGCCTGGTACATTCTGGGGCTGTTGGAAATGCTGAAAAAATTCTCTCCTTTCTTCAGCCTTGATACATTTTTTTATTCGCTTGTAAGTATGTGTATATTTGCTATTTATTCTATTGCCTACAGTCTTTAGAAAATCTAAAATATTTTTGTACTCTAAACTATTAATGTTTTCATAAAAAATTTGAAAATGTGGCTGTTTATTAATGATTGCTGTTGTTCTCTGACAGGTGATGCTCATCAGAAATGTTGAGCCCTCCAGTCCTCTGATTGGTTAATTGCATCCACTTTGGATATATATATATGAAATGTTGTGATGCTGCCTGAAATGCCTGATGAAGGTCACACCGACCGAAACGTTGCTTAAATAAAAATAAGAGATAATTTGAAATTGGGTAGAGGACAAAATGCCACCATTGTTGTGCTTGCCTCTGCTTTGCATTTACTGGTTAGATAATGTGTATGATTTGAATATTTAATTTTTGTTTAATCTGTGTCCCACTAGATTTGCTTTAATATAACTCTCATGTCATTGTGAAATACATACTAGCTATAGGAAAATATCAGTATAATGAAGTGCTTTGCAGATAAACAGTAGACTTAGGCTAATGCATATGATGAAGTGTTTGAGGCAGTGGCTGTCCTATTATAAACAGTTAGTCAATATAGGTAATGGATATGAAAGTCGTTGCCAGATGGTTTAAAAGGGAGTAGAGTGTCTCATAGTTTTTTATTTGTCATCAGAAAATCCTAATGTTTGGGTATTTCATTTAGCTCTTGCTAATCTCTTTTTTTTTTTTGTATTTCTAAATTATACGCAGGGTCAATGCTAAAATATGTTCAAGGAGGAGCACGTGGCCAAGAGGGCCTCCGTGACCAATTATGCTTAGGGCCTCCCAATGGTTAGCAGCGGCCCTGTATTAATAACAATAACTTCTTTTAGTATGAGTCCGATTCTGATTCTGCTAAATCTGTTTTTTTGTTATAACCATATAAGAAATTTGTTATAGCAAAAGCTGATCAATGCACAATAAGTGATGTGAAGTCGAACACTTAGAGGAATGATCCCAGTCACTTCAACACAGTGAGGTTTACAGATTTAGGCCATGTTAACACGAAAACCATCCGTTGAAAATGGAATCGTTTCTCATTTTCGTTTTGACAAAAGTTCCGCGTTCAGACGACATCGTTTTGACGATAGTCGTGCACATGGATCCGAGAAAATGACCAAAAACGCTGTAGTATATATGTCAGCCCAGCAGGTGGCAGTGTGACATTATAATGAAACAACACGCGCCTGCGCACATGCGCTTCCTTCTATAGAGCGGTCATGTATAAACAAACAAAGTGGCAACCGCACAAACGTTTGTCTGGACGTGCGATGAGGTGGAGTTGCTACAGTAAATCTACACTTTGCTGGAGGAGCGTTGATAAATTCAACAGGCTGAGCAGCACTAACACAGCTCAGGAGTCCGCCATTGTTGTTGTGATGGTCGACTTTCTCACGCATGCCTAGTGACTGGAACGTAATGCACATGTGCAAAAACTCTCTGTTTTCAGAGGAACTGCATATTGCAAGATTACCTGACAACAGAGACGGTGCCGTTTCCAAAAAATTGCACTCTGGAACCTGTTTTCAAAGCGCTGCGTTTTCAGGCACCCAAAACTCTGCTGTCGTGTAAACACAAAATGCAGCCAGGGTATCTGCAGGTTTCAGTAAGTTAAATTTAAGACTTTTTAAGACCTTTTTAATGCCACCTTGAATGGAATTTAAGACCGAAAAAACTATAGGCCTAAATATAAGCGATGGTTGGGGGATCCCGCTGTACTATAACCAGTGCTTAATCTGTAAAATTAGAAGTAGGGGAACACTTTTTTAAACGGCACCAGAGCCGCTTCACTGCGCAACTCCGAATGGAATGGTTGTGACGTCTAGTGTTGTCACGATACCAAAATTGGGACCCACGGTACGATACCAGTGAAAGTATCATGGTTCTGAGTAGTATCATGATACCACAACGAAAATGAGGCAGATGTGCCTTTTGTCATTTATAAAAAGATAAATCACTTTTCTATAATACATCAATGATATTTCAATGGAATAAATTACTTAATGACTTATTCATACTTCAAAAACAGCATCAGTAAGTGATGAACATAGGGGGGATCAAAATAAATAAAATAAGAATCAACCAGCCACCCTCCTCCCCTGACAAGTAAAGAACAGTCCCTAAAGTGCGGTGAGGTTTGTGGGCCGTTACCTGCCACAGAGAGAAATGTGAACGGCAGTCATGACGCCAACAAAAGAGGAAATTAGGCTACTGGACCTGGGGTCGGATTTCTCTGTCGCCGCCGGTAAGCCGTTATTTTGCGCCGCAGAGCCGCCGTAGGCTATTTGACCACCGTATTCCTGTCTGTGACCCCCGTTCAACCCACAACCTGCATGATTCGCCTTTCGTTTCTGCTGCTGGTTCAAATCTGTACTCGCGAGTAAAATGCTCGCACGTAGAGCTCTGTGGAAAACAAATCACTGCCGACAAGTAAAAAGTCATAAATAATAACTTTCACTGCTCAAAGATACTCACATTTCTGGAAAACAAACCACTACAGCAGCATATTGAGTGCCAGGTGGCCAGCGCGCGCCGTTAAGCCCTTTTCACACAGCGCGCGCAAAGCGCAGACCTCCGCTGACGAACCCATTCATTGTGTATGTGCTACTGCCAGCGCGCGCCGTTAAGCTCTTTTCACACAGCGCGCGCAAAGCGCAGACCTCCGCTGACGAACCCATTCATTGTGTATGTGCTACCGCCAGCGCGCGCCGTTATTGGACGGCGCATGGACACTCACAGAAAAGTGCCGCGAGAATAAAAAAAGAAAAGAAAGAAAGTCAGATTAAATATTCCTTCCGCAACAATTTTAAGACCTTTGAGCAATGAATTTAAGACCAATTTAAGACATTTCTAATGAATTTAAGACATTTTCAGGCCTTACTGTTAGATACATGAATTTAAGACTTTTCAAGACTTTTCAAGGATCCGCGGGTACCCTGGCAGCTTAAGTTTACCGTTTTCAGTTGAAATCGTTGTCGTATAAACAGGACCTTAACGTGTTTTTGAATGATATCAGGCCTGTGATCACATGTGAGAGGTAAAGAGTGATGTCATCAAAATCAGGACTTGACCCGGGATGTTTTCATGTGATCTGTCTTTTAAGGCACGATCTAAAAGGCAAAACAAAACCGTTTTTGTGTCTTATCATCAACTCTGCAGACAGCTGAAACACAAATGTGTTTCCTTGTTCAGTGAAGTCTTTTTTTCCATCTTAAACAGATTTACATTCACAGACCTGACTGGTTTGTGTCCTGGATGGGTTAAGATCAGGGGACACTTGAAACAAACCAGGTCACAGAAACTGCTGAAATCTCAGAAAATTAGCAATATCTTTGAATGTTTTATCAAAGTACTCACCAACAACAAGCTTAATGTGGAATGTTTGAGGTGGCTGAAGACGTGGAAAATCACAGGTGTAGTCTCCACTGTCGGCCATCTTTGTATTTCTGATGATGATGGAGGCGTTGCCTTGTTTCAGTTCGTCTTGAAAATGAGAGACTCGACCTTTGAACTCCTCACTCTGACCTGATCGCCCGCTGTCGTAAGTGATGCCTGCATCATAAAAGAACACCTCCTTCTGACGACCATCTATCTGAGCAGCTTTCTTCCATTCAAACCGATATGACTCAATGTTCTCCGTGGAGCTGAGGGAACAGGGTAACACAGCATCACTGTCTTGTTCCACTTTGACGACAGCTGGACCTGGAAGATAAGTATCAATCAGTCTGTTGCAGAGTCATCAGATGGAGGAAAACATAATGTGTGTCAGCAGAATTATTTTACAACACCAATGTACAGGCACATCAGTTAGTTTAGTGATGTAATTTACACCATAAGTCATGTCACAACCAGTTATACATAATCTAATAATTTATAACACACAGCTATTGGTTTTTACATAATTTGAACCTGATTGATCTGGTTGAAAACCACTAAAAGGCACTGGTGATGTCACTGCTGCTGCTTTAACTGCTGTCTGTCCCGAGCTGTATCAAACTGTCACAACAAAGACAGAAACATTTGTGGAGCAAATCGGACGAACACTGAATGTTGCCGTGAGTGTTGTGCTTTTATCACCATACATGTTGTGAGCTTATTAACTGTGTAGTCAACTCTGTGTTAACGTAGCTTTACGTTAGCTACCTAGTTAACGTTAGTGTTAATTAATGGAGAAGGCTGGGATTAAATAAGTTTGTACTTCCTCCCATTCCTTTTTGGACATGTAAATTAAATGATTTTATTTGGTTTATTTGCTACTTATATGCTCAGAATAAACTGCTACTAACTAACTAATACTTCTCGACACCACATTCACAACCTAACAAAGAAGCTCAACTACAAATTGTATGTCTATAACAAGATCAGACCATATCTCACCCCTGCTGTTGCAGACACATATCTACATGCAGTCATTCTCTGGATAATATCCTACTGTCTCCCACATGCTCCCTCACCATCAAGGAAACCACTGACGCCATAGCAAGACTATACAGAGCTTACAAGATCCATGGTGACCTCCCTGTTTGGACTCATCACTGCGCTCTCAAACTCCAACGCCTTGGCTTTTCAAAACGACACAAGTAATCCTGCCATTAAATGATGTTTTCAGGTCCTTAACACCAACTCCAATCCTACACTTCCTGCTCTACTTCCAAGTCACAACACAAATCAGCAACACGTCACTAGATCAGTTTCACATGCACTTTTTCCTGTACCACCTTACAAAAACAGTGATGGTCAGAGATCATTTATTCACAGTTACACTGAGAGCTGGAGTGAGATCCCACACTACAATAGAGCAATAACCTCCATCACACGTTTTAAACACATGTAAACACTGTCTGATTGAAGGACATACCTGCAAACCAGTTTAACTGAGTCAGGACAGTTTTAACTGTAACACACAGTGTTTAATTCCTTTCCTGTATAAATAAATGAAATTAAATCCTCCTGATAGCATTTCCTCATTCTTAGCAGTGGTAATAATGAGTGTTGAGGAAGTGCTGTCATGTGAAAAAACACACAAGCACCAAATCTATGGCTGTATAATAGTTTTATATTAGTGAAGGACTGCATTACCTGCTTTTCACAGCACTACAGATATGGTGCAGCTCATTAGCGCCACCTGCTGGTGAGCCATATTAATGCCACTAGTGTGGGTCAAAGGAGCAGAGGAGCACAGTTACCATGTGTGTGTGATTTAGGCTGGAGTTACAGAGCTGTGGAGTAAATCCATGTGATGATGACTTCCTGTTAATAACTGTTTGTTTGCTCCTCTTTGGATTTCATGTGGAAATCTTACATTTCTTTCCTAATCCACACTGTTAAAATACCACGCCAAGTTTCTCTGCTTTATGCTAATTATCGTGTCATTTTGACGACAGTAGTGGTCTGTGTTTATGTGTTTGATGCTGACTTTAACGCTGTAAGTCGTGAGTCATGCTGTTGTCCACCTTTCAGAGTGGCTAATGTGTCCAAATATTGTGTTCAGATCATGTTGTAATGTGTCTTTGTTGCAGAACAGGAACCTGCTGAAAACCAGTTTAACTGAGTCAGGCCAGTTTTAACTGGAACACACAGTTACAGTGATAGCATTTCCTCATTCTTAGCAGTGGTAATAACGAGTGCTGCGGAAGTGCTTTCATGTTTAAAAAAAAAACAACACATTCATCATCTGTACTCAGACCACAAACAGAAATAAACCTGATAAAACAAAGCTGCTGTACTTCAATACAACTAAATAATAAATGTGGTCACTGTTATAAAGGCTTGAACTCTACTGGGACTGTGAGAGTAAGAAGCACCAAATCACACAGTTTTAGTATTTAGTGTAATTTTTATCATCATGCAGTATTTTCACATATTTTTATATTTCAGTTTTATTATTATGTTGTTCTGGTCTTTGTCCTGTTCTGGGTACTGATTTGGTTTGTAGTATTGGTCTTGTCTTAGTCCTGTCTTGGTTTTGTATTGTTCTTATTAGGGGCCAGGCAGCCTAAGCTGCCAGGACCCTATTGTTATCCTGCATGTTCTCCTTCTTCTTCTTCTTTCTTCGTCTTCTTCTGGGGAAATCATACTTCCCATGCTCGAAAAATCACCAAACTTTGCACAAAGGTCCAGTCCCATGCCAGATTGCCTTAGCTACAAAAACAGGCCAATAGTCCTGATGGTGGCGCTACAGCAAGCCTCTAAAGTTCAACATTTTGAAAATTCACAACAAATCAACCATACGTGCTACAGATTTGCAACTTTCACCAAACTGTAGCCCAATACTGAAGAAACTTGTACGTTTAAACCTATTGCAAATTATGAAGTCCATCATTTTTCAAAAACTGTAAAACTTATTAAACCTATCTCCTCCCACAATTTTTGCTCAATTGACACAAAACTTGCTACAGAGCATCTTCAGACGGTCCTACACAAACGATCCACACAGATTTTTGATTTATCGAAAATTGAGCCTACAGTGCATCAAAATGTTTGACTGTAAACGGTACTGTAAACATATACATGCAAATTCTTGCTAAATAAATCTTCAATGATCATGAAAAAAATGACAAAATTTTGGAGTCATGGTAGATGATGTGTGGCAAATTTCAGAATTTTATCTCAAAAACTGAATTTTTGACAGCATTTTGAATTTTGCTCTAATGTGAACAATTGGAGTCAATGTAAAAATGGCAATTTTAAACATCAGTTTTTCACTTATGGAGCAAATCAATCATTGTTACAAACAAATTACCAACATCTCCATGCTGTCTAGATGCAATTTGTGTATTTTTGTCTTAATAACTGAATTTTTGACAGCTGTTTGAAATCTGTCTTTACACACTAACAGCTGCTGTCTTGCACACAGGTGACTGGCTTAGTCAGTTTGTGAAGCTACATGTGACATTTCTGTTTGCCAGTTAGCTCAGTGAGATAGAGGATGGTTCTTGGTGTTGAAGATTGTGAGTTTAAGCCTCAGCTCGTGCAACATTTCCATATGAGAAATCTACCCAAACTTTTCATAAAGGTCCAGTCCCATGCCAGATGTCCTCAACTGGAAACTCAAGCCAATAGTCCTGATGGTGGCGCTACAGCAAGCCTCTAAAATTCAAAACTTTGAAAATACATAACAAATCAACCATATGTGCTACAGCTTTAGAACTTTACACTTTGAAATCTGCTTTTCCATGGCATGGATGGCTTCTGTCTGGCACCCTGATGCTTGGCTTAGTCAATAAGCTCAGTGAGATAGAAGACAGACCTCAGTCTCAGAAGTTGTGAGTTCAAGCCTCAGCTAAGACAGAACAGACATTCTAATGTGAAAGTCCTATGTTCAGGCATCATGCTATGTGGATTAGAGACTAAGGTTAAAATAATTATGATCCAGGCAGTTTTGCACAGAGACAAATACTCTTTATCAACACTTTTATCCCTTGTCTCTTTTCCCTGTTTTTTCTCCTTAGCCTAATTTTATTTGTGTAGTTTTGCTGCTAAAAGGTAATGTTGATTTCCTTTTAAAATGAAGCTGTAATGGTGCATTTACAATTTTACAAATAGGCCTATCTCTGCTATGAATCATTTCATTATTGATTAGCATTCCAGTTATTTTCTATATTAAATGTTTGTCTATAAAATTGTGTAAAATTCATATTACCTTTCCCCAACTCCAATCTGGCATCCACAAACATCTCACTTTGTCTGACTAAAGGTCCAAAACCATGATAAAGCAAGATTTGAGGAGGATATCCTCAAATCTGCGAAGGTAACTCCAACACTGATGCCTGAAACAATCAGCCCATCTTGAAATAGTTGTGGATTAATTATGTGTTTGACTTATTGATTTATTGACTAATCGCTGCAGCTGTAGAATTCCTATAATGAGCTAGAAGAAGTTTTAAACATATATACCGCAGAGTTGTCTCTTGCTAATTGGCTCAGTGAGACAGAGCATAGTCTCTTATGCTTAGAATGCCACCCTTTTTTTTTCATCTTCCTACACTCTGCTTGTTGCTCAGAATTTTGCCTAATTTTGCCTAAAATTGCCCGGCCCGACCATTGCTGCGCAGCAGCTATAATTTTACTTACTTTTGTGTTGTGCCATTATTGGATTGACTAAATATTATTGTGCTCTCTATCTGCTTTATTTGGAAAATTTCAATTAAAAGGTTTTAGAGAAAAAGAAGAAGACAGAGGAGTTGCCAGTGTTCAGCTCTCAGTAAGTCATTTTACACACGAGCGGCACGGTAATGAAATGGTTAACGCTGATGTCGCGCCACAGCAGGCCCTGCGTGTTCCGTTATCCTTCAACCGTTAGGAGACGAGGGTTGTTGTGTGTCTGCATGTGTCAGCACTGACCTGTCAGTGTCCAACAGGATCAATAACCTGTGCTGTGAACAGTTATTTGTTAACGCTGATTATTAGCAGATATTAGTCATTAAAGTAATTAAACAATTAAAATGATCCTCAGCTTTACTTCCTGTGATGACCTCATTAATGTGGCGCACCAACGACAAACTTAGTGATTCTTACCGTTTCCATCACAGCGGGTTTTTCCACTTAAACACAGAAGACAGAAACTCAGCAGCTGCAGCTGAAGCTTCGTACATGTCGTTTTAATCTTCGGCTTCATCGTGTAACAGAGTCAGGCTTATCCTCCTTACAGACGGAGTCACCGAGTTTAGTTTCACTTTCTCTACAGCCACTCCTCTGTGTGTTATCAGCACAGCAGCAGGAATATGGGGTTCCATTTGTGCCAAAAATATGTCGACACGCGCACTATGTCTATTAAACACTGAACTCTCCTTGTGTCATTTGACTTTGTCATTACATCGTGTTGTCATGCTGTGTCATTTGACAAAGCGTTGTTATGATGGGTTGTTTGACGGTGTCATTATGATGTGTTATGTTGTGTTGTCTTGCTCTGTATTATACTAAGTGTTGTTTGACAGTGTCTTTACGTCGTTACTATGTGTCGTCTTGATGTGTCGTTTGACAACGTCGTTGCTATGTGTCGTTACTGCGTGTCGTTGCTACGCGTCCTTACTATGTGTCGTCTTGATGTGTCGTTTGACAACGTCGTTGCTATGCGTCCTTACTATGTGTCGACTTGATGTGTCGTTTGACAACGTCGTTGCTATGTGTCGTTACTGCGTGTCGTTGCTATGCGTCGTTACTATGTGTCGTCTTGATGTGTTGTTTGACTACGTCGTTGCTATGCGTCGTCTTGATGTGTTGTTTGACAACGTCGTTGCTATGCGTCGTTATTGTGTGTCGTTTGACAACGTCGTTGCTATGTGTTGTTTGACAACGTCGTTGCTATGCGTCGTTACTATGTGTCGTCTTGATGTGTCGTTTCACAACGTCCTTATGCCTGGCTACCGCGGTGGCACCGGGCGCCCCTTTCCCGACTTACCCTTTGCGGTCGGCGGAGGAATCACGATCTGCACATTAACTTCACCTATAGCACTGGCGAGGGACACAGTCAGTACACACACACACACACACACACATAATTCAAGTCCCCCCGCTGCAACAGGTGACACGGAACCATAAAAATACTTAATTCCATTTAACACTGGTTTTACAAAAATATGAACATACATGGATAATATTACACATAGGTTTTGAGAATGTTCATAAAAATAAAAGATTTAAAATAAAATACATGATAATATGTGGAACACATTGACACAGCTACACAATAAACATTAGTCAGAGTGATCAGAATTTATTTAAATGTTACAATACAGTAATGCAATAAAATAATAATCAAGGGCATAATTGTTAATCACTGCTTTCACACAAAATTACACTGGAAACACAGGGCCAACAGTCACCAGTGTCCACTCAACTTCAAAGTTTACTGAGCACCTCATGTAGTTGGGTTTAAAGATACCATTTCATTTCAAAAGTAACACAAATAACAAAAATATTGATTAGACTGTATTTCACTCCAAATAAATCTGAACTGTCGTCTTCTTTTGTATAATGTTCTTTGGTATAACAAGAAAGTAAGCAACGATCTCACACGCAGTGAAAAATCTTCTAAAATACTCTATGTTTTTATTTCCACCAAGTCAGATGCACAATTTTTCCATGTCTCTCTTGGGTTCCTCCGCACGGACTGAAGGATGAACTGAACTAGCGTGGCCCAAGGATGGCGCTCACACCAAAGTGGTGACGTCACAGTTACCCACAGCCACCCTGTGGTGAACAAACAAACCGTGAACAGCAGTGTTTAAGACAAATTACACATTTCCAAATGGAGTTTCATCATCAATTGACACAATCTGTATCAAAAGACAGGAAAGGACATAGAAACAAAGGTAGCACACATCACAGGACCCATCAGTCTTGTGGTCACACTCAACTTGGCCCTGAACAGACACTCCACGGCAAAACCTGCAGAGGGACACACAACTAGATAGCACAATCAGTCTCAACACACATGTACCATACGCATGTGCAACCAGTGTAGTGTAACAGGCTGGATTTGACAATTCCACTTTCAAAGTAAAAGCCTATAGTTGTTAGATGAACACATTTCAGCATTCAATGCACATGCAACAAGTATTAGCGACAGAGTGAGTGACACAATTACCGCTGAAAAATAATGACACAAATATGAAGTACAGGGCATTACCTTGTGGCTGACAATTTAGGCGTGGTGGTATGGTACTATATACAGTGCCTTGCAAAAGTATTCATCCCCCTTGAACTTTTCCACATTTTGTCATGTTTTAAGCACAAATCTATATGTATTTTATTGGGATTTTATGTGACAGACCAACACAAAGTGGTGCATAATTATGAAGTGGAAGGAAAATGATACATGGTTTTAATTTTTTCTTCTCTAAATAAAAAACAGAAAAGTGTGGTGTGCAAAGTATTCACCCCCCTTTACTCTGATACCCTTAAATAAAATCCAGTGCAACCAGTTGCCTTCAGAAGTCACCTAATTAGTAAATGGAGTCCACCTGTGTGTAATCTAATCTCAGTGTAAGTTTACAGCTGTTCTGTGAAGGCCTCAGAGGTTTGCTAGAGAACGTTAGTGAACAAACAGCATCATGAAGCCCAAGGAACACACCAAACATGTCAGGGATAAAGTTGTGGAGAAGTTTAAAGCATGGTTAGGACATGAAAAAATATCCCAAGCTTTGAAAATCTGACAGAGCACTGCTCAATCCATCACCTGAAAATGGAAAGAGTATGGCACAACTGCAAACCTACCAAGATAATGGCCGTCCACCTAAACTGACAGGCAGGGCAAGGACAGCACTGATCAGAGAAGCAGCAAAGTGGCCCATGGTAACTCTGGAAGAGCTGCAGAGATCCACAGCTCAGGTGGGAGAATCTGTCCACAGGACAACTATTAGTCAAGTACTCCACAAATCAGGCCTTTATGGAAGAGTGGAAGAGAGCCATTGTTGAAACACAGCCATGCAGTTTGCCACAAGCCATGTGGGGGGCACAACAAACATGTGGAGGAAGGTGCTCTGGTCAGATGAGACCAAAATTGAAGTTTTAGGCCTAAATGCAAAACACTATGTGTGGCAGAAAACTAACACTGCACATGACCCTGAACACACCATACCCACTGTGAAACATGGTGGTGGCAGCATCATGCTGTGGGGATGCTTTTCTTCAACAGGGACAGGGAAGCCAGTCCGAGTTGATGGGAAGATGGATGGATGGAGCCTAATACAGGACAATCTTGGAAGAAAACCTGTTAGGAGTCTGCAAAAGACTTGAGACTGGGGCGAAGGAAGAATGGGCAAACATTTCAGTCTCTATGTGTATCGCTGGTAGAGACTTACCGACTTGCAGCCGTCATTGCAGCAAAGGTGGTTCTACAAAGTATTGACTCGGGTGAATACTTTTGCACACCACACTTTTATGTTTTTATTTGTAGAAAAAATTAAAACCATGTATCATTTTCCTTACACTTCACAATTATGCAACACTTTGTGGTGGTCTGGTCTGTCACATAAAATCCCAATAAAATACATTTACATTTGTGGCTAAAACGTGACAAAATGTGGGAAAGTTCTAGGGGGGTGAATACTTTTGCAAGGCACTGTACATTACCGTGTGCGTTGAACCTCCAGGAGATGCTCTGCCCCTCACAGGTAATATCTATCAGATGTAGCGAGGACATATTCAAAATCTTTATCTCCTACAGCTTTGCTCTCGTGTGGCTCCTCGAGATTTGCTGTAAACAATGATGCACCTTAGAATCACAGATATTTTGCAACCAACACAGATGGAAAAACTGTTAAACTATATTCTTACAGAAACTGACACTTACTCCTGCCAGCACTTGATGTCTCTTGATGAAGACAATAGGCTCTCTGGTGTCGCTCTTGCAGTTGGTGATCTTTCTCAATGGCTGGGTCGATGGGCATTCTGTGCAGAGGCAGACAGAGTGATAAACTGACACAAAGACATCTCTGTGTGTAATGACATTATGATAGTATTAGACTCCAACATTGTGACCACAGATACAGCAACGGTTCAGACATTTGGTGCGGGAAACTGATGTGAAAAAGTTTAGTGCTACGGATGCTTCCGTCGCATATCAATGTGATTACAATAGCAAGCACCGGGTATGTCAATGCTGATTGCGGATTCAGGATCATCGATCACCATCGGAGGAAAACGGTCCTCGTCACGTGAGTACTGCTCATTATTTGATAGGGATACGCAAAGAAACACGCACATCTGTGAAATAAACAGTATCTGCCATGTTACACTTGCGCAATGATGACACTGACAATGGGATTACAGCCAACAATAACACAGTAACAAACAACGCAACTACAACTGCCCAGAAACTAAATGAATTATTAATACACAAAATAACATGTAATAAGGCTACTCACTAACAAGCGGCTTACTGTATATGACCCACTCACATCACATCAACCACTGAACACAATACTGTATGTAGGAGACTCAGTCCACAGCTAATGTGCATGACGTGCCTGATTACCTACGAAGCTAGCGCTACTTAGCTGTTTCATTTTCTCACGTTTATAACCTTGTTAACATCAAAGCATGCCACTGACTAATCACCCAGTGCGCTATCTGGTTTCCTCGCCCGTTGTAGGGCTAATGGCTTCAGTGGGGTGATAGCTGAATGTGAGCGCACGCTGCTGGAGTCCTGAATAGCGTAACGTTAGCTTGTTTGTTAGCTTTGCACGGCGCACACCACGCTTTGACAATCTGAACGCACTGCATTTCATTTAAAATAGCAATGACTACAATACAGTGTCCTTCGTGCCTTCAATATGACTCTTACCATAACGCATTTACATCAGTAACGTTCCTGTAAACGGGTGGAGAGACGGTGAACCGGGGGAAACTGACGACGAACTGCTCCACACACTCTTGCGCCACTCTCTGTTGTTGTTCTCCCGCCCCCCAGCCAATCAGTAACCGAGGAACTTGACGCTGCCTCATGACTGACGAATAAATGGTCGAATACAACACACAGCAGTGTAGGATGTACAATAAGCAGACTAGCTGTCAACACACGTAAATAGTTGCAGACAAACACTATTTTACACATTATATGACTATAATAATAACAAAGATCTGATCAAGCAAACGTTTTAAAAATATATATATAACTAAACTGCAATGTTGATAATGTGGAAAATTCTTTAAGAAAAATGTTACGGGAGTATGACTTTAAGATCAAGATTCAAGATTCAAAGATTTCCTCTCCTCTTTATATCTCCCATCTTGTTTTATTTAATATTTGGTTTGCAATTCTATTTCAGTGCTGCTGTACTTGTACAATGCATGTGACAAATAAATCTTTGAATCTTGAATCTTGATCTTAAAGTCATACTCCCGTAACATTTTTCTTAAAGAATTTTCCACATTATCAACATTGCAGTTTAGTTATATATATATTTTTAAAACGTTTGCTTGATCAGATCTTTGTTATTATTATAGTCATATAATGTGTAAAATAGTGTTTGTCTGCAACTATTTACGTGTGTTGACAGCTAGCCTGCTTATTGTACATCCTACACTGCTGTTTGTTGTATTCGACCATTTATTCGTCAGTCATGAGGCAGCGTCAAGTTCCTCGGTTACTGATTGGCTGGGGGGCGGGAGAACAACAACAGAGAGTGGCGCAAGAGTGTGTGGAGCAGTTCGTCGTCAGTTTCCCCCGGTTCACCGTCTCTCCACCCGTTTACAGGAACGTTACTGATGTAAATGCGTTATGGTAAGAGTCATATTGAAGGCACGAAGGACACTGTATTGTAGTCATTGCTATTTTAAATGAAATGCAGTGCGTTCAGATTGTCAAAGCGTGGTGTGCGTTTTCGGCAAAGCTAACAAACAAGCTAACGTTACCGCCGCTATTCAGGACTCCAGCAGCGTGCGCGCTCACATTCAGCTATCACCCCACTGAAGCCATTAGCCCCTACAACGGGCGAGGGGAAACCAGATAGCGCACTGGGTGATTAGTCAGTGGCATGCTTTGATGTTAACAAGGTTATAAACGTGAGAAAATGAAACAGCTAAGTAGCGCTAGCTTCGGTAGGTAATCAGGGCACGTCATGCACATTAGCTGTGGACTGAGTCTCCTACATACAGTATTGTGTTCAGTGGCTGAGGTGATGTGAGTGGGTCATATACAGTAAGCCGCTTGTTAGTGAGTAGCCTTATTACATGTTATTTTGTGTATTAATAATTCATTTAGTTTCTGGGCAGTTGTAGTTGCGTTGTTTGTTACTGTGTTATTGTTGGCTGTAATCCCATTGTCAGTGTCATCATTGCGCAAGTGTAACATGGCAGATACTGTTTATTTCACAGATGTGCGTGTTTCTTTGCGTATCCCTATCAAATAATGAGCAGTACTCACGTGAGGAGGACCGTTTTCCCTCCGATGGTGATCGATGATCCTGAATCCGCAATCAGCATTGACATACCCGGTGCTTGCTATTGTAATCACATTGATATGCGACGGGAAGCATCCGTAGCACTAAACTTTTCTCACATCAGTTTCCCCGCACCAAATGTCTGAACCGTTGCTGTATCTGTGGTCACAATGTTGGAGTCTAATACTATCATAATGTCATTACACACAGAGATGTCTTTGTGTCAGTTTATCACTCTGTCTGCCTCTGCACAGAATGCCCATCGACCCAGCCATTGAGAAAGATCACCAACTGCAAGAGCGGACACCAGAGAGCCTATTGTCTTCATCAAGAGACATCAAGTGCTGGCAGGAGTAAGTGTCAGTTTCTGTAAGAATATAGTTTAACAGTTTTTCCATCTGTGTTGGTTGCAAAATATCTGTGATTCTAAGGTGCATCATTGTTTACAGCAAATCTCGAGGAGCCACACGAGAGCAAAGCTGTAGGAGATAAAGATTTTGAATATGTCCTCGCTACATCTGATAGATATTACCTGTGAGGGGCAGAGCATCTCCTGGAGGTTCAACGACACGGTAATGTACAGTGCCTTGCAAAAGTATTCACCCCTAGAACTTTCCCACATTTTGTCACGTTTTAGCCACAAATGTAAATGTATTTTATTGGGATTTTATGTGACAGACCAGACCACCACAAAGTGTTGCATAATTGTGAAGTGTAAGGAAAATGATACATGGTTTTAATTTTTTTTCTACAAATAAAAAACATAAAAGTGTGGTGTGCAAAAGTATTCACCCCCCCCCGAGTCAATACTTTGTAGAACCACCTTTTGCTGCAATGACGGCTGCAAGTCTTTCGGGGTAAGTCTCTACCAGCGATACACATATAGAGACTGAAATGTTTGCCCATTCTTCCTTCGCCCCAGTCTCAAGTCTTTTGCAGACTCCTAACAGGTTTTCTTCCAAGATTGTCCTGTATTAGGCTCCATCCATCCATCTTCCCATCAACTCGGACTGGCTTCCCTGTCCCTGTTGAAGAAAAGCATCCCCACAGCATGATGCTGCCACCACCATGTTTCACAGTGGGTATGGTGTGTTCAGGGTCATGTGCAGTGTTAGTTTTCTGCCACACATAGTGTTTTGCATTTAGGCCTAAAACTTCAATTTTGGTCTCATCTGACCAGAGCACCTTCCTCCACATGTTTGTTGTGCCCCCCACATGGCTTGTGGCAAACTGCATGGCTTTGTTTCAACAATGGCTCTCTTCTTGCCACTCTTCCATAAAGGCCTGATTTGTGGAGTACATGACTAATAGTTGTCCTGTGGACAGATTCTCCCACCTGAGCTGTGGATCTCTGCAGCTCTTCCAGAGTTACCATGGGCCACTTTGCTGCTTCTCTGATCAGTGCTGTCCTTGCCCTGCCTGTCAGTTTAGGTGGACGGCCATTATCTTGGTAGGTTTGCAGTTGTGCCATACTCTTTTCCATTTTCAGGTGATGGATTGAGCAGTGCTCTGTCAGATTTTCAAAGCTTGGGATATTTTTTCATGTCCTAACCATGCTTTAAACTTCTCCACAACTTTATCCCTGACATGTTTGGTGTGTTCCTTGGGCTTCATGATGCTGTTTGTTCACTAACGTTCTCTAGCAAACCTCTGAGGCCTTCACAGAACAGCTGTAAATTTACACTGAGATTAGATTACACACAGGTGGACTCCATTTACTAATTAGGTGACTTCTGAAGGCAACTGGTTGCACTGGATTTTATTTAAGGGTATCAGAGTAAAGGGGGGTGAATACTTTTGCACACCACACTTTTCTGTTTTTTATTTAGAGAAGAAAAAAAAAATTAAAACCATGTATCATTTTCCTTCCACTTCATAATTATGCACCACTTTGTGTTGGTCTGTCACATAAAATCCCAATAAAATACATATAGATTTGTGCTTAAAACGTGGCAAAATGTGGAAAAGTTCAAGGGGGATGAATACTTTTGCAAGGCACTGTATATAGTACCCTACCACCACGCCTAAATTGTCGGCCACAAGGTAATGCCCTGTACTTCATATTTGTGTCATTATTTTTCAGCGGTAATTGTGTCACTCACTCTGTCGCTAATACTTGTTGCATGTGCATTGAATGCTGAAATGTGTTCATCTAACAACTATAGGCTTTTACTTTGAAAGTGGAATTGTCAAATCCAGCCTGTTACACTACACTGGTTGCACATGTACGTATGGTACATGTGTTTTGAGACTGATTTTGCTATATAGTTTTTCCCCTCTGCAGGTTTTGCCGTGGAGTGTCTGTTCAGGGCCAAGTTGAGTGTGACCACAAGACTGATGGGTCCTGTGATGTGTGCTACCTTTGTTTCTATGTCCTTTCCTGTCTTTTGATACAGATTGTGTCAATTGATGATGAAACTCCATTTGGAAATGTGTAATTTGTCTTAAACACTGCTGTTCACGGTTTGTTTGTTCACCACAGGGTGGCTGTGGGTAACTGTGACGTCACCACTTTGGTGTGAGCGCCATCCTTGGGCCACGCTAGTTCAGTTCATCCTTCAGTCCGGGAGGAACCCAAGAGAGACATGGAAAAATTGTGCATCTGACTTGGTGGAAATAAAACATAGAGTATTTTAGAAGATTTTTCACTGCGTGTGAGATCGTTGCTTACTTTCTTGTTATACCAAAGAACATTATACAAAAGAAGACGACAGTTCAGATTTATTTGGAGTGAAATACAGTCTAATCAATATTTTTGTTATTTGTGTTACTTTTGAAATGAAATGGTATCTTTAAACCCAACTACATGAGGTGCTCAGTAAACTTTGAAGTTGAGTGGACACTGGTGACTGTTGGCCCTGTGTTTCCAGTGTAATTTTGTGTGAAAGCAGTGATTAACAATTATGCCCCTTGATTATTATTTTATTGCATTACTGTATTGTAACATTTAAATAAATTCTGATCACTCTGACTAATGTTTATTGTGTAGCTGTGTCAATGTGTTCCACATATTATCATGTATTTTATTTTAAATCTTTTATTTTTATGAACATTCTCAAAACCTATGTGTAATATTATCCATGTATGTTCATATTTTTGTAAAACCAGTGTTAAATGGAATTAAGTATTTTTATGGTTCCGTGTCACCTGTTGCAGCGGGGGGACTTGAATTAATGGTACACAACAATGTAATCGTGACGTAGCTGTACCTGCCCGGCAAAAAGTTGGGGGGATGCTTTTGCGCTGGAGACAGGGAGCGCCTGGCAGCCTGTGTGTGTGTGTGTGTGTGTGTACTGACTGTGTCCCTCGCCAGTGCTATAGGTGAAGTTAATGTGCAGATCGTGATTCCTCCGCCGACCGCAAAGGGTAAGTCGGGAAAGGGGCGCCCGGTGCCACCGCGGTAGCCAGGCATAAGGACGTTGTGAAACGACACATCAAGACGACACATAGTAACGACGCATAGCAACGACGTTGTCAAATGACACATCAAGATGACACGTAGTAACGACGTAAAGACACTGTCAAACAACACAGTATAATACACAGCAAGACAACACAACATAACACATCATAATGACGCTGTCAAACAACCCATCATAACAACGCTTTGTCAAATGACACAGCATGACGACACGATGTAATGACAAAGTCAAATGACACAAGGAGAGTTCAGTGTTTAATAGACATAGACAGTGCGCGTGTCGACATATTTTTGGCACAAATGGAACCCCATACTTAATAGTATTCTTGCTGTTACTGATACGCAAACCAGTTGTTAGAGTATTAATAATGATTTGACTAACATATAATACTGCACATACATAATTAATATAACAATAATACTGTTAAGTAAACTGAATAAATAAATAGAGAGAGAAGTAAAAAGAGGCAGTGGAGTTGGCACCTCTAGTCACCTTTCAATGTCCGGAGGAGTACTAGAGCTTAGGCAGAGGTCAGTAGGGCTGGGCTTGGTAGTTCTCTTGTTTACACTAATTTGTTGTGCTGCTCCAGGCAGTACACTGACCCCGGGGGGGCACTGGCCTGTTGCAGATACCTGTGGCCCCCTGCAGAGCCCACCAGATAGTAGTTTGACTTTTAAGTTTTAACTGCATACATTGTAGAGTCTGTCTTCTTTTCATGACAGTAAAACTACATATGCATATTTCTCTGTCCTTGTTGTTTTCATAGTTATGTCACTTTGTTGTTGGTTATCTTTATGATTATTTTGTCCACTAAAATAATTAATATTCCTATTAATACTATTCAACTGCACGTCAGTCACTTTAATGTGCTGCCGTCTGTGTGCGGCTCAGTCGATGTGACTGATCGTCTGCTGTGCAGAGAATTGTGGGTCAGAATAGCCAGAAAAGTACACTGTCTTACATACTTCAAAATATGACCAGATGCAGTTGAACATCCTGGTGCTCTTGTCATACTGCATCTGACATAATATGTATTGGGACATATTTCTTTCTGGCATATTAAATAGTATGGCAGTATGGGTACTGGATTGCACACAGTATGTAGATATGAGCAGCTCATTCTGACAAAACACAGTGACTCTGAGATTCAGGTTTTTATACTCTAATTAAACCACAGGTATAAATATTATGTACCATTTCTGCCAATAGATGCCCCTAAATCATCTTAAAATCCAACAAAAACATTAAAATCACTTTTGTTTCTTTGATCAAAGTTTGAACACAGAAACATCCAAAACAGTCACAACACACAGTTTGACATTTTTCATGTTTTATTCAAACGCTTGGACAGAAATGAAGCATTAAATGTGATATGAAAATCTGTGCTGCCTGGAAATGAAATCAATCTTAAAAACAAGATGCATAAAATAATCAGAATATAAAAACAACAGAAGAAAATCCACACAGAACAAAGCACAAGAAGCCATCATTTAAAACACACTGTTTCTCCTCTTAAAGCCACACACAGTGGAACTCAGTCACTATATACACATTAAATATCAGATTTCAACACAAACTGCTAATTTAATTGTCACTGAACAGAATGATTCATTAATAATCAGTTCTGTCAGTATTAAAGGAAACTTCCTCTCTTCTGTTGTCACCTTGTTAACTCCAGTCTGTCTCTGTGTAACTGACCTCTGTCTCCTTCTTATCACTGAACTAACATGTGGTCCAACTTTTATTTTGTAAGACCAAAATTAAAACAGATTAAAGTGAACAGTTCATATTAAATACACCAATAAAAAGACACTAAATTAATAACTCCTGTGACAAACCAGCAAGAGAGCATCTGGTGATGGGATCACTCCAGCTATATCGATGATTTGTGTTCGGTGTCATCAGTATTGAAATATGTATTGTTTGCAGATGACACAAACATATTCTGTACAGGGAAGGACATCCAGCAGATTATGAAGGTATTATCATCCGAAATGAATAAAGTAAAACTGTGGTTCGACAGAAACAAGTTATCTTTAAACTTAAATAAAACAAAATGTATGGTCTTTGGAAATTGTAAGAACAAAATAGACATCAAGCTGATAATAGATCACATTGAAATAGAAAGAGTACATGAAAACAAATTCTTAGGTGTGATTTTAGACCATAAGCTCTGCTGGAAACCCATATAGAGTTTGTCAGGGCTAAGATAGCAAAGAACATTTCAGTAATAAATAAGGTAAAACATATTCTCAATCCCCAATCACTGCACACACTGTACTGTGCAATGATCCTCCCATACCTGCACTACTGTTCAGAGGTTTGGGGCAATACATATAAGACAACAACAAACTCAATCACTACACTCCAAAAAAGAGCACTAAGGGTGATACACAACACAGGGTATCAGGACCATACACACAGATTGTTTCTGGAATCACATATTTTGAAGTTGACTGATTTGGTTACGTTTAAAGTTTTGCAAGTTATGTACAAAGCAAGATACAATCAACTACCTGGTAATGTACAAAATAAATTTATGGAAAAGGAGGGGGGATACAACCTCAGGGGACCACTGAACTTTAAAAAACCTGTAATGCATACAACCCTTAAAATAATGAGTATCTCCTCCTCTGGTGTAACCTTGTGGAATGGGCTAGAGCCGGGCTATTCAATTGGCGGCCCCCGGGCCGGGTCCGGCCCCGCGGGGGATTTTGTGCTGGCCCTTTGGGCGGAACATAGGGAATACATGCGGGTAGTTTCATATACAGCTCATGGCTATGACTCATGGTACATTATCTGGTGCAGTAAGTGGCGGTATTACACCGTGGTGGCAATCTGCTATGTAATCAAAAGAGGAGGAAGAATATCTACTTGTTTTGGCCGGACACATATTTTTGGGGACCACAATGGACCAATCAAAGTCGCCCATGCGCGCTCTAGCCGCGCTCTGCTCTGACCTATTTGTTTCTTCTTTCAAGCCAAGCACGGAGCTCGACTAACAAGACAAAATGTCTCTCTCTACTTTAAAAAAACGAAAAGTTGACTCAGAGAATAGGCAGTTCAACAGTGAATGGACAGAGAAATATGTGTTTATTGCTGTTGGTGCGAAGCCTGTGTGCCTAATCTGCAACGAGTGCCTCTCCGTGAGTAAAGAGTATAATTTGAGAAGGCATTTCAAGACAACACATGCTAACTTTGACGCCACTTTCCCACCGGACTCTGCTGCTCGGAGCCAGAAGATTTCGGGGCTTACATCTTGTTATGAGCAAAGTTTCGGGCCTGTACGGATCAGGAGAGAGCAACGGCTGCATCATTAAGGGTGGCATGGATATTAGGCAAAAAGAAAAAGCCGTTTACAGACTCAGAGACTGTCAAAGAGTGTATGCTAACATCAATCGAGGAAGTGGTTACAGATGAGAAAACCCGAAAAAGCATAATCGATTCGGTCAAGCAAATTCCAATATCTGACACGTCAAATATGAGGAGAGTGGAGGCCCTTGCATCGGACGTTTCCGAGACGCTTTTGGACAAGCTGAGGAAGGCGGAGGTGATGTCTTTGGCCGTGGATGAATCGACGGATAACAGCGATGTTGCACAGCTGTGCCTCTACGTGCGATTTTTTGATGGGGAATGCTTTCGTGAGGATCTGCTTGGATTAATTCCCATGGAGGGACACACCACCGGTGAGATTCTATTCACAAAACTTGCTTTATTCTTTGAAGAGAACAAATTGGATTTGGCGCGCGTTAACATGTTGGTGACGGATGGTGCGCCCTCGATGGCGGGCAGGGAACAGGGGCTCGCCGCGAGGATGACAGCCGTGGCTCCGCAGCTGAGATCGGTTCATTGCCTCATCCACCAAAGCCTCCTGTGTGCCAAGCTAAGTGGTGAGTTAAAAGAGACCATGGACTCTGTCATGGCAATTATAAACTTTATCCGTTGTACCTCCAGCTTACAGCACCGACTTTTCCGCAAGTTGTTGACTGACATGTCAGCTGAATACAAAGATTTGCTCATTCACAATGACATTAGATGGCTTAGCAAAAGAAACGCATTGAAACGATTTTGTGAACTAAGAGAGGAGATTGTGGTGTTTCTCCAGAATTTAAAGCTGAAAAAAGCTGTCAAGTTTCTGTCTCTGATGGAAAATAAGGAGTTTAATGCTGCTGTTTGCTTTTTGAGCGATATTTTCCATCATTTGAACCAACTCAACATGGAACTGCAGGGCAGAGATAAAACAGTCACGCAACTTGTGGAGAGACTTCATGCTTTTCAAAGAAAGCTCTCACTTTTCTCTGCTGATCTTTGTCCAGGGAAGATGCTCCACTTCCCCACACTGAGGAAATCAGGCCTACAAATTACAAAGGTGATGTCAGGCTTTATTGACTCATTGAAAAACAACTTTGCCACTGGGTTTGATGATTTCAGCATCCCCCATGAAGTGATGAGATTTGTGAAGGACCCTTTCTGTGTGAATGTTGAGGCAGACTTTGCAATGAAAGCAAAGGAGCTGATAACGTCATTGGATGAGGCACCTTTACAACTGGAACTCACTGACATTCAGTCATCAGAAGACTTGCGACAGTCATTGCAGCTGGCAGGTTTTGAAAAATTCTGGACTCATGAAGTCAGCCAAGAGAAATTTCCACAGTCAAGGGGTCTTGCACTTTTTCTCTTGACAATGTTTGGCTCAACATACACTTGTGAGTCGTCATTCTCACACATGAATGCCATTAAAACTCACAATCACATATCTCTCACTGACCAGCATCTGCAACACTGCTTGCACATTGCTCTGACAACATATACACCTGACTTCACTGCTCTTGCTAAGTAAAAAAAATGCCATTTCTCTCATTAGATGGCAAATGTTGGTAAACTACATGGAAGGTAACAGCCATGTTAGTCAAGCAAGCAACGAGGACTGATTTTTGAACAGTATGATGCAGTTTACATGTTATTCACCTCATAATGCCATATTATGCACTTAATTTTTTTCTTGATGTGGTATGGCTCAGCTGGACTAAATATTGAGGTGTCTGGTGCAATTTCAACATGGACAGATAAGAATGAAAAGCCCTCACCAAATCTCCTTATCAGTGTATCTGCTTTTGGCTGAGTAGTTAGAGCAGAGGAACAGTTTACCATTGGTATTGTCAAGAGAGGTCAACTAAGGGACTGTTAAATTGATTCTTCTCATGTCTTAACAGGACTGACCTGGATGAAGTGATTATTGTTGGATGCAGTTTGAAACATTTTGCCTTGATAAAATACCATGCACTGTTAGTTGTTATAATTCTATTCAGTAGCATAGTATGTAGTCTTGTTTTGTATTTGTTGGTGCATTTGAAGTTTAAGTTGTCTGTCAGTGCCATATCAGTTATTTAGAGTTGTATTCATTTAACAGAGTGATGCAATTTGAAATACTTTGCCTTGATAAAATAGCATGCAGTGTTATGTTGTTATAATTCTATTCACTACCACACTTTGGTTTTATTTTTGTTGGTGGAGTTAAATCTGATTTTGCCTGTCACTCAAATTAGTGAAATATTAAATATATGTGATATGGCTCACCTAGACTGATTGTTAAGTTGTCTGATATATTTTCAAAATGGACAAATGTGAGTACAGTAGTAGTCCATGTGTGGACTTAAGGGGCAGTCTATTTTATTTCTAAGAAGAAAAAAAGTGTATTATATGTGTATGTATTCAGTCATCAGTTATCTACATTTCTATTTTTAGCTAGTAGGTGGAGCAGGGGGGACAGTTTGATGTTTCTGAGAAGTATTTCCCTCTTTTCCTGTAACATTGGAATTTATCTCCACATTGTCCATTCAGGATAAAGTTGTCAAGTTGTGCTGGTACAGTTATGTGCAATTAAATGAATGTCTTTTGTCAGTTAAATACATTTTTCTACATGTCTGTGTAATATGGCTTGGATATGGCTCACCTGGTCTGATTTTTGAACATGGTATTTCCATTTGAATTTAACAGTGCCTTGGACCTATGTGTCTTAGTATAACACAATGCACATATGTTGTTATGCATTTACAAAATACAATATATTAACTCCTTCAGTATGTTGTTAAAATTTCTTTATTTGTTACTGTGATTACTCATATTTTCTGGCCCCTTATTTGGCCTCAGTTTCGTAAACCGGCCCCAGTTCCAAAGTAATTGAATAGCCCTGGGCTAGAGGAAGAACTGAAACAGAGCAAAAACATCATTCAATTCAAAACCAGATTTAACAAACAATTCTCAACAGGTACAGAGGTGAAGCAGAAGGGGAAATGATCTAATTAATTACTTTGCTAAATCATGTTACACTGCATACACCAAACTGTAGAATTTGATATTGTCATGTATCATATGAAAGCATCTATATAGATGCATAACCAATGTTCTTTGCCATCTAAGCTCAAATCTAAAGTCAGTATGCTGCTTATTTAACTTTAAATATTAACTGGTCAGGGGTATAAACTAGGGGTAGGGCACGACAAGCTTAGTGTTTCTCCCTATCCCCTTTTTTTCCGGACATATGGACTCAAAAAATTATATATATTAAAAAAAAGTATCTTGCAGTCTGTGATCTTTATGGGGAGAACTCAATGTGAGGACAGCGTATAAACAACACTAGGTTAAGTTCAGGGACAGATTGTGGTCATGATGTCTCCATATGAAGGCAGAATGAGCTGAATACACATTCACCCCGACAACATCACTTCCACCCTTCTACCATCACAACTATCTGTCTAACCACAACCCTGATCCTGACCTTAACCTGAGACTAATTTGAACTGTAATGTGAAAACAAGATCAGCCAAATTGTCCTCACAAACACACAGTCTGATCTAAAACTCAAACTGCTTCTCACAGAATTTACATTAACACAGTTCACATCCTTCAGCCGCAAACGTTACAACACATGTAGAGACAGTTAGGTTTCTGGATCAGGTGCCTCCTCTGACCGACTGGGTTGACTCTTAAGAGGGACTACTGAACCTTCCTTTCGATCTGCTGGTGAACCTGCAGGAAGGAAAAAATAGTTATATTAAAGAAAATCCAGACTGACTTGATCCTACCCTGAGTGTAAATACCAACAGAATGATTCATGTCTGAGAAGATAAAACAACTGTCAAGACTCTAAACATGAGATACATATAAAGAATCTGTTGTGTTGTCTGCTCATCATCAACATGCGGATACTGTAAATTATTTGAACTTACCTTTATGACATTTAAGTAGGATGTGATACCTGCGAACAACCAAAACTAGAATGACGACAACAAGAGCAAGAAGTACAGCAGCAACTCCAGTAACAATCCATGCAGTAGAAGACCCTGAAATACACAAAATATTACCATTAACTGTCAGAGTGTAAGTGTACATCATCTCCATCAGACTGGACATCACAGTCTCCACAAAGAGAACAGCTGAAGGTGTGGATGCTCCTGAAATGTAAACTCTAAAGCTGTTAGCAGATAAAAACAGCAGTGGGATGAATGTCAGCAGGAACAGTGATGTCAGCATTGATCTTATGGACAGTTTCCTCCTGCTTGGCTGCACAGCTCACAGGTTGCTTCTGGTTTTGCTCTCAGTAGTGAGGAGGGTGATGTTGGAGCATCGTCCTCTTTCTGACACGTGTT
Source organism: Epinephelus fuscoguttatus (assembly GCF_011397635.1). NCBI lineage: Eukaryota > Metazoa > Chordata > Actinopteri > Perciformes > Serranidae > Epinephelus > Epinephelus fuscoguttatus. Next base: position 4,730,713 of record NC_064752.1, on the reverse strand, counting down.
GCTCATCAGGAGGAAGAATGTTTGAATCACTGTCCTGCCTCCTCCACTTCAGCCTGTTTACATCTGACTGCTGCTACACGGCTTCTCTACACCCTGAGCTCAGGCTCACAGGTACAAGTCAGTCGTGGACTCTGGATTAACTCTTTGTTTTATCATACTTGTTGTTGGAGCTAATAAAGCTTTGTTCAAAGAAAATATGACACATCCAGCTGAACATGCAGCTGAGCTACGTTTATGTTTCACTGAGCAGGAAAAGTACAATTTACCTGAGTCTTTCCATTTTATCACACTTTATATAGGAACTAGTTACTTTGATCTCACACACAAAACACGTGATCGACTTCATAAAATAAAATAACAAATAAAACACTTCTTTAACATTGTGGTCTGGTCTTGGATATATTTTGACTCACTGCTGGCTTCTCTGATAAACGTATCACACTAATGAACACACTCCCTAAATGAACACTATGAGCCTGCAGCAAAGACAGAGTTTGATACAGAATTCAGACAAAGTGATTTATTCTTTTATGAGAACATGAAGGAAGGAGGATCAAACTCAATCTGTGTAAAATCTGTTTATGATTATTTCATTAATGTGACATGAAAAATCTAACTTTTGTGATATTTTGGACATAAAATAGGAAAACTTTTCCTGTTTTGTTTGAGAAGCTGGTAATCAAAGGAAACCAAAAAATAAGTCTTATTTCTGATTTTTGATTTCATGGATTTCTGCGTCACTTCACTGAGCACATGTTCAGAGAGTCATGATCTGTGAAGGTTTAGTTTATTTGTTTTGCAGATTATCGTCTTTAAGATGGAAACAGGAATATGTCACAGACTACAGGATTAAATTTAGCATACAGATGCTTAACGGTGCTCGTACACTGCCTGTGGTGCTGAACACAAGGAAACAGGAAACACTGCGGCGGCTGTAAACCTTTTGGATATTCATGTTTCTCTCTTCAGGTCGGCAATGAGCAAATAAAACTCATATTTGTTTTTGTATAAACTCTGAGTTGTGTTTAAACTTTTCACCCCCTCTATGTAAAGACTTATGATCAAATGTGAGTAAGGAATACGCACATGGCTAACAGCTAACAACAATCATTCATTTTAACATAGATAAATGGATAAATAATTACTGTTGGATTTATTGATTTCATGAAGTCTCTAAAAAACACTTCAGTTCCAGGCTGGATTACAAAGTTTCTGAAAAGGATACAATCGCAGCAGACACCATTTATAGTCAGTTTCTAGACCTCAGTGTTATATAGATAAAAATAGTAAATAGGGTACTTTAATATTGAACACCACATCACCGACCTTGGAGGTTAACGGCTGACTGTAACAGTCATTAGTGTTTCCACTGAGTCTGATTAAAGTTTCATTTATTTTTGGAGAAACACATGTTTGGGTGCAGCACTCCTACTTCCTGCAGTGATGCTGCCACACACTTTTAGTGGGTCATTAGTGAAGATGAGAGGGATTACTTCTGTATGAGAGTATTTTGAAAAAAATCCTGCAGAATTTATCTTTGACAGAAAACTTCACCCACAAAATAACAAAACATCTTAGTATTGGAGTCTGGCTTTGAAGAGAACAGAGACATGTTTCACTTTAAGTTCAGTTTTAAATACTAAATTCAGTTCAGTTTAGGACTAGAAGTTACAATCCCTTGATGAACACACTTGAGACTCTGAGTGGGAGTAATAGTGCCGTCTGAGGGTCTGAGTGGGAACCAAAGGGTTAAAGTGAGATGGACAGAAAGGTAGGAAAGAGCACAGATAGATAGAAAAGTAAGAAGGAGCACAGGGAAGACAGAGCTGAGGAGAGACGTCTGTGCAGGCTGAACTCTCCCCCTCTGCATCGGGCCGTACGCTCTGCCTCCCCCCACTCCCTCATTTTGATGATGGAAGAGAGAAGAAACTAACAGGAGAGAAACTTACCCAACTTTAACTGAGGTGGAGTTTAACTAAAAATGTGTTTGTGAGGTGCTGAGCACACGACTGGATAAATGAGACCTGGATTATACTGCAGGAGTTGTGTGAGAGTTTATAGATAAATGTGCTGATATAGTTTTGTTGTTGTTAAACGTGGCCCCCAATCAATCAATCAATCAATCAATCAATCAATCAATCAATCAGTGCAGTTTTCTGTGGAGGCATTTGAGAGGAACACAAACTCAAAGTAATACAGTTTGACTAACTGATTTACTGATGGTTATTTTGTGGTAAAATGTTCCTTTAAGAGAAGAAGGAAGCAACTCTACTCTAGACTGCTGCTGGACAACCTGCTGGTCAGAGATCTACCCTGGCTACGGCCCTGTCCACAGGTAAATTAACACTACAGCTGTTATTTGGTCTAAATGTGTTCATCCTAACATCATGTTATGGGTCACTGAAGACTGAAAAGATGCTTGAATCAAAAAAGAAAGCTGCATTTTGTGGTGGTGATAATACAAGTCAAGAAAGCCTGCTATCACAAACTCCTCACATGAGGTTTTACAGTTTGTGCAGCATACAACACGTTTAGACCCACATTTGGAGAAGGAGAATCTCTCCAATACAAGTGTTCATGAGCTCAGACTCAGAGTCTACAGCCAGGCAGCAGCTCTGTGAGGCTGTAACACAGGCAGGTCACACTGGTCTCACACTTTAGATAAGAGACAGACTGTACACAAGATGATGTGTGTCTTTTATCTCGTCTTATTTTCTGTATATACCCATGAAATTATGATACAAGTCAAAACTATCATTGATGTAAACATGCAGATGTTATGGTCTCTGTATGAGGGTGACGTGATGCTTGAGTTGACATACCTGAGCTGTGTGCTCCAGACCCACTGTTACCAGTCACTGATGAAAATGAAAACAGACAGCATTAGTCACTGACACATGAGAACATATTCTTGCATAACTTAACATTCATTTCACTTAACTGACATAACTAAAGTAAAAATCATCAGGTTTCTTTCTAGTGTAGTGTAAACAAAAACAGTGATGAGATCTCAGACATAAAACTTCAATTAATTCATTTTTTAAGTAAATAAAAAATGATCGAAAAACTTTATTGTTTTGAAGTGCTGTACATTCAGTGATAAACCGACCAGAAATCAGGATCGGAATGAGAGAAAGTTTTATTGCCAAGATGGTTTTGCACAAATAAGGAATTAGTCTTTGTGTTTTGTTGCATTGTGCAGTGTGTGTTTACTGTACTGAGACAAACAGCCTGTTTACACTCAGTATTTCTGCTGCATCCAGCTGTTGGGAAGCTGCTGCATGGCTGGTAGAAATACACTCACACTGGGCTGCCTTCTGCACATCACATTAAACAGCACCTATGATTTGGTGAACTGTGCAGTGCAGCATTTACATTTTCTTTCAATTTCTTCAGTGAAATTTTCTGAAAAACTGAGCAAAGCAGAGAAGTGATTCTGAGGTCCCCAACCAAACACACTCCTCTCCCTGACTGCGTACTGAGATCCTCCTCATGAGGACCCTTCTCATGAGGAGGATCTCAGTACGCAGTCAGTGGCGACACCCACTGAAAATGTGTTTGACTTCCTGCCAAGGACACAGTCACACAGCTCTCACTCAGGTCACATGAGGACAGCTGAATGTAAGCCTTCACCAAGTCCACAAAGCACATCTAAACTGGGAGGGCAAACTCCCACGACTCCTCCAGTAACCCTGCAAGGGTGAGGAGCTGGTCCACTGTTCCACGGCCAGGACGCAATCTGCCTTGCTCCTCCTGGATCTGAGGTTCAACCATCCAGCAGTCTGGAATAAACATTCTAGAGGAGCTGAGCAGTGTGACCCCCGATAACTGGAGCACAAGTAGAGTTTTGATGAACAATCATCTGTAATGTGGACATAATGACTAAGTGGATGAAGGCAAATAATAGAACAGCTAGAAAAGTCTGTCAGTTCAGAAAATGACATCACTTTACTGTAATGCAGCCTTTAAAACCAGGAGAAGAAAACAGTTATGATATTAAGATATTCAAAACCTAACATATCTAATTTAAAATGTTCAATTCATCCTTCATCCTAAAATCTATTCAGAAGATTTCTCATCAGCTTCTGTTGGTTTAATCAGAATTACTAAAATTATAACATGATGCTTTAAATGCTTTAAATTGGCAGCTACAACTTAAATGAGAGCTAAACCATGTAAAGCATGTTTTCATTATTCACTGACTCAAGGTGTGTGTATATTCATACCTTTGTTTTTAATTGTAGGTGTGTGTGTGTGTGTGACTGAGTGTGACAGAAAACACTCTTAAGACCTTTAAACAATATTGTTTTAAATGTTTTCAAACGTATGTTGTATCAGAACAAACTGTTATATAATTATTAACAAATAAGTGTGTTTACTGTGCAGAGTAAAAGAGTTATTGTTTGTTTGGTTGTTGCTTCATTCACTGTTGTTTTTATCTGCATTTTTACTTTGAGTCAAAACCTGATGCTGCATTTTAGTTTAGTTCTGCTTTGAATCAACCAGCTCTCTGCTGCACTGAATGAAGACAGTGTTAGGACTTAATGCACAAACCTGCTATTTTTAAATATCTCGTCAAGAGAAACTTTCACTTTGTTTGTTCTGAAAATGTCGGCGCACAGCTCCGTTCTGTGGACGATAAACGAGGTGCTGACGTTCCTCTGCATCACCGGTAAAGAGGAAATACAGCAAGCTGGACAGAGCAAAGACCCCGCCCACTTTTAAGAGTACTGTCTGTGGTGGAAACATTAAACTGACCTGGGGTCTGGGTACATGTTCACAGAGGTTAGATTTGGTTCTAAAGGTACTATACTGAAGGTTTTAGGTGGAAACACGACTGTAGGAGCAAGGAATGAGTTTGAGTTTCATGCCTGTCACTATAGGTCACTGTTTGTAACTCTGTGTGTGTGTGTGTGTGTGTGTGTGTGTGTGTGTGTACGTCACCAGGTCTTATTGGGTAATCAATATAACCTGTGTACCTGTTGATCATCAGTTTTCAGTTTTGCTTGTAACAGAGAGGGGGAGAGTGGGGAGCCTTTACTTTGTGCTGACTGCTGCAGCCCTTCTGCTCCTGTTTATCTGCAATATCTGAGCATCATGTCAGGTAAACATGTTTGTTTGTTTGCAATAAACCAAAAGGAATGCAGTTATGGACTCATGCTCTTTGTTTGGACACGGCGTGTTGTAGAAAGTAGCTACAACAAGGGTTTACCTCAACAGAGCAGTGAGGAAAAAATGGGGACGTAAGGAAGAGTTTTAACAGTACAGTTCACAACTTTTCACAATGTAAACACAATAATAACTGTTCTATTGCGAACTGAACTGAACTGAACTGAACTGAACTGAACTGCTTGGTGGAAACGAGGCTTTAGTGAACTCGTGGTTTCAGGCTCAGACAGAGGAGGATGATTCCTGCTCAGATTTAGGCTGCTGTCAGCCCTAGAGTGGTCTCCTTTGGTCTGAATCAGGGACTCATGTTGTTCCAAAGTTGTATAATTGCCTAGAGTTGGTTCGTGTTCTCACGGCAGCATTTACAAGAGGACCAGATCAAATGCCTTGTGTGAGAAAGCTGCTCTTGATTGGTCAGAATTTCCATGTGGGAAAAATCCAGGAAGTAAAGCAAACGTTGAAGAAGAGTACACTTGCAAGATAAATGTGACACTTTCTAATGTCACAATGGAGGGACAACTACGCAGGTTGATTTTAGCGCTGCTCATCGTGGACTATATTGCTGTCATTGTTCATTTTAGTCAAAGCATACAGTTTGAAAACGAGGCGCGGCTCCAACTAGAAAACAATGTTTTGATGCATTGGATGTGCTGAATGTGCATATTAAGGCAGTACAGGAGGAGGTGCACATTAATAATCCTCCAGGACTGTAACATGCTCATGTTTAACCCAAACAATGTGTCATGTGACTGCAGTTGCTTCACATCCAGGTCGGAACACCTTCTCACCACAAACCAACCGCACCAGAGTTCCTTTGTAACCGGACTGAGACCACCTCTTCAAGAAGGTCTCAGTCTGGTTGTTTTGGTGCACACCTGAGTGTGATTGCTGTGTTCACACCTGTTCAAATGAACCACACTGAGGAGGCAAGTGAACTTGAATTCGACTGAACCAAACCAAACAGAGCAGGTGTGAAAGCAGCCTTACAAATCACAATGTGAAAATTTACTTTGAGTCAAAACCTGATGCTGCATTTTAGTTTAGTTCTGCTTTGAATCAACCAGCTCTCTGCTGCACTGAATGAAGACAGTGTTAGGAAGCTACATGTGAGTTATTTGGGAGCCTCGCTGCAGTGCACTGTGTATTAATTACAGGTTTACATTATCTATTAAAAACTTCATTTGCCTCCATGTTATCAAATTATTACCAGGAACTATCACTGTGTGTATTTACAGTTAAAGTTTGGTCCTAGTTTTTAGTTTGAGTTCAGTTTCTAGTCAAGAAATAAAAGAATAAAATCATCAATAACTAAAATCATATCTACATCTTTGAGTGTGCGTCTGTTGTTTGTTCTGTGATTCATGTGTGAGACTGAAACACTGCAGTTTGGAGCAATGATTAATGAAGCACTCTCTCTCACTCTTATGTAATCTGATTACATCTAATACACATTACAGAGCCTCAGTATATTTTACTGTTACATTCATTTGTCACATCCTTTTTATCTTCTCACTGGTGGAACAAAAACGTCACTGATTTCAGTCACTAAATGAATGTGTGATGTTTTCATGTTGATCATCAGGATCAGGTTGTGACAGCTGTTTATTAATCTGTTACTGGGTTTGTCTCAAGTATTTACTATATTATATGGAACATCTAGTTAGTTTCAGACCAGCGATTTACTAAACCAGGCTGCAACGTTCAATCTTAAGTCACGTCTGAGCTCTTGGTCATGTGTTAAGTGGTTGCCAGGCAACATCAGCATCAGTGTCCAATCAGAAAGCTATAAACAATACAAACATGTCAATTATTTCAGCATCAGCAGCTGCATCAACTTACAAGAAATATGTTTTAAGCTTTAAACAAACACATAAACACTTTGTCAAAGTACAGAATGTTATACTGTGTCTTTCTAGATGAATGTATTCAGGAATGTTTTAGTTTAGGAATAATATGTAATCATGTAGTTTAGAGTTAAATCTGCTGCCTGACAGACAAAACTGGGCCGTTAAGTGTAACATTATTGTTGCAATGACTTTTAGCAAGAAATGATTATTCTGTAAAATGTGATTTAACTGCACTTAAAGTGATTCACATCCACTTGTTTAACATGTGATGTATATTGAGTGAGAGTTAAACTGTGTGCTGATGTTTGTTGATTCATGTTTTCATCATCACAGTTTGACAAGTGGAGCTTGAACACTAGAAGTCATTTGACACCAGTGTCATGTCAGATCATTCTCTATTAGCTCTTCTACTCACTCTGAGCAGCTCACATATTGTGTTTTCTGTAGACAACAATCAGCTCCTCCACAGTTACATGGACTAGTTAGTATGTGCTCATATTTCTAACAACAACAATCACAAAGCTTTTCATTGCCAAAGTATTATGGGAATTAGAGCAGACAACAGTACAGGCCTTGTTTAGTTCATGTTGTGCTCTCAACTGTAAAGTAGAAACAGACTGTAGAGAAAAGGAGGTGAGAATCAGAGCTGACCTTCAGTCTGTGCATGACACTGAAGAAGGCAAGGAAATTACATTTGGCTTCTTTTATGTGTCATATGGAATAGTTTGTGTTTTGATACTATGAGTGTGACGCTGCACAACACTTGTCAATGTTCATCATGTGTGTCCTCAAATCTTTCCTCTGAAACATGTTTACAGACAGTAAATGTAACACTGTGAATGTGACTGCACATCATGTACAGCACATATAGTATTAGTCTAGAATCACAGCTGGAGATCATCGTCACAATGATTCATGATGTTCATGCTCCTAAAAGGTGAATTCACACTCAACACAAAGTTCACTTTTGTCTCCATTTCATCTGTGAATCTGACTGTTGGACTGTTTTTACACTTTGTCTTTATTCAGCACTAAAATACTGACGGCACAGACGTTAGCTACAGCTGGCTGACAACGTTCACACTGACTGT